>NW_026733482.1:0-23039 GCF_028476545.2 Physella acuta
AAAGAATATAAGGCATTAGGCCCCCTATTAAAAAATTGAAAATACGAATACATTTAGAATCTACACTAGATTAGTACAGTTTAAATTAGCTTAATGATAAAATAAAACTTAATTGCTACTTTTGTTACATTGTCATTTTTAAAAAGTTGTATAAGGTAAACATTAAATTGTAATTAGACAAGACTTTCAATGTTATTTTAGAGTAACATAAACTTCTTGTATTTAAAATATTAACTTCATTAAACAATTAATTAGTACAGTAACAGTATGAAGCTGCTTAACTGTGGTATGAAGCTGCTAACCGCGATAAAAAATAGATAAAACATATTGAGTTATTATCCGAAGAAAATTTCCTAATTTTTTTTCCTGGTCTGGTCACATCCCTGGACACACATATATATATATATATATATATATATATATATATATATATATATATATATATATATATATATATATATATATATATATATAAGCATATATACATATATATATATATATATACATATATATAATTATGTATACACACACATATATATATATATGAAAGCATGTTCGTCTGATTTTCTCTACCCTTTATGCATTTTTTCACCTTGCATCCGATAGGTTTGAAACTTGGGGAAGTTGTTGAGAATACTCCTGGGTAAGATTCTGTTAAAATCAAATTTTGAAGTGACCGCGTCAAGGCAGCAATATGAAGCTTACATTCGTTTTAAAGAGTTTGATACACTATGGATACCAGAGTTTCTTCCGAAAAAAATCTAACCCCCCCCCCCCCGAACGAAATGAAATTTATATAATTTATTTAGAAAATATTTACTTTTAACAGTGTCCGACCCCCCCCCCCCCCGAAAAAAGTCTGCCGCCCCCCCCCCTTCCCGAAAATTTCACCCCCCCCCCCGGAGAAAAAAAGTCTGGAAGAAACCACTGATGGATATGATGGGCTAAATCGAATCAGGCGAGTCCTCATGTGCCCAGAGAAGGTGCGATTAGGCGCCCGGGCTCCCCGAGAGTATCTCTGCGCTTAAGTTCGTTTTAAAGGGCGCTATACACTATGGATACGACCAGTGTTTCTTCTAGGCATCTCTTCGTAGGTCTCTGCCCCCCTCTCCCCGAATAGAGTCTATCGCCCCCCGAACGAAATGGAATTTATATAGAAAATATATACTTCTAACAGTGTCCGCCCCCTGGAAATTTTAAATTCGCCCCTCCCAAAAATTTCAAGCTCTCCCCCCCCCCCCCCAACCCCGGAGAAATAGTCTCGAAATAACACTGGATACGACGGGCTAATATAATCATTCACTATATTCACTATGGCGCAGTTTCTTCAAGGCGTTTCTTCGGGGGACGAAGCCCGCCCCCTCGATCGAAATGGAATTTATATAGAAAACATACTTTTACCTGTGTCTATTTTATTCTAGCACGGAGAAAACTTTCGGATAGAGATTACTAGAACACAATGCTTACTGAATTCAAACATGGAGGATGGAGCCCCCATTCCACTCCGCAGCATGTCTACTGTCCCCTAAAACGAAATAGAATTTATATAGAAAAAATACTATTACCAGTTCCCGCCCCCCACCCACTCCCAAAAATTTCAAGTACCCCTTCATCCTCCGGGAAGAAAAAAGTCTGAAAGAAACACTGGTCGCATTTGCAGATTATACAGACTAAAGTTAGACCCTGCTTCTATAATCAAGACCTGTTTCCTTATATTGACCGCTAAACCTCAAACATGCAAAGTGTTTCAGTTTTTCAGACTTTTTCTCTGGGCGGGGGGGGGGGTCTGTCTGTCAATTAATTCATAAAAAATTAATTAGGCATCCAATTAAGTCAAATTTAGTTTCAGATTGCATTGTCTTCATGTCTTGACCCACGTGCCAACTGTGAATCGTATCGGTCAAGTAGAACTGTCCGAATTTTCACTCCTACGTTTCGATCTAGACAGACAGACTGTCGACTAACGACTGACGACAGAGGAAGTGAGTTAAATAAAAGCTTGTAAAAATGGATTAAAATTCATGTATATATCCCGAGTTCCCATCCCCTGTTTTTTTATAAAAGAATATTCGAGAAAATTTAAAGGAGATCGCTCCCGGTTTATTTACTTTCTCGTATATAGGGCCTACGAAGTAAAGAGAAAGTCATGTAATTCTGGGCATCTTGAATCTCTTGAAATCGAATTGGCGTTATTTTCCCAGAGCCGAAAGAAGAAGAATCTGCATTGACAAGTTACCCATTCTCTGTTTCCCTGGATGTTGCCAGCATTCCCGATGAATTACAAGATGAATTCTAAAACTTGCGGAATGATTCCGCGTGTTAAATGAAAAACTGCAGCGTTCATACCCTAACGTGACATCGATTGCCTTTAGAGTTTAAGTTCCTTTTGTCTCTACATATCTTTTCGAGAATAGATTTTCAACACTTCTCCAATAAAAAACAAAAACAAAGAAATAAATTAAATGCTGAGAATGAAATGAGGTTGGCGTTAAACAAAAACTCAACCACGAATGTAGAGGCATTCAATTTCACCCATTGCTTTAAAACAGTTATAAAAAAAATAATTAATATTGAAAGTCTACTAGAAAATCGTATTTTAGTGCTTATCAATTTCCTCGCTAATTTCGAATTGTTAATTCTATGGGGGTAACGGGTCACTTACTTTTTACTTTCTCGTATATATGAAGTGTAGAAAAAATCTTGTAAACGTGCAAAAAAAAAAAAAATTTTTTTGCAAATATCGACGTTTTACACCCCCCTGAGTTGGAAAAACATAGTTTTGCAATCTTGTCCGTATGTCTGTGTGTGTGTGTGTGTATGTGTGTTTAAACAAATTAACTTGAGTACCGTTACAGTTAGGTTGACAAAATTTCATATTTAAGTATTATATCAAAATCGTAGAACCATATAAACTTTTAAGCGATTTCCGATAACCGGAAGTGGAACTTTTTCTACTTTCAATTTTTCATAAGCCTATAACTTGAGTACTATTTCAGATAGATAAATGAAATTTCAAATGTAAGTAAAATATCTAATTATCTGCCTTCTTTCAAATCTTGAGTAATTTCCGTTTACCGGAAGTAGTAATTTTTGCTGTTTCCGATTTCTCAAAAAACGCATGTGAATTTATAAAGTACTTATTATATGCCGCAATATTATGCACATTTTATTTGGCGTTCGCTTGGTGCACAATTCTTTTTTCAGTGAGATTCTATTCTTCGACGCGTGTGGAGTACAGAGATTCTTCCAGGCATCTCTTCTGGGGTGCTCTGCCCCCCCGCCCCCTACCCCGAAGGTAGTCTACCGCCCCCACCCCGGACGAAATGGAATTTATATAGGAAATATATACTTTCATCAGTGTCCGCCCCCCGGAAATTTTAGTCCGCCCCCCCCCCCCTCAAAAATTTCAAGTGCACCCCCGGAGAAAAAAGTCTGGAAGAAACACTGGTGGAGTAGTTGGATAGGACTGCTTACTAATTTGGTCAAATTTTCAATTAAATCATAAATAATTAATCAGGCGACCAATTAAGTCAAATTGAATGTCATGATGCATTGTCTTTATGTCTTGACCAACGTACTAATTACGAACCGTATCTGTCAATTAGAAGTGCCTGCAATTTCGCTCGGCTGTTTCGATCTAGACAGACTGACTCCAGTTTTATTTATTTTGCATTTGTTTTCCTTACAGAGTGAGACACAGAGTGACAGAATAGCGTAACTATTATAAGAGGCAGGTTAATTAAGCTTGAGAGGAGCCCCTGTCTGAACTCAGATGGGCCTCCTTGTGAATTGCCTAAGAACGGTCACTTGTCTCAGTGTGGAAAATGGAGGGGCATTACCTTGTTGTCCATCCCATGTAAAGTCCTTACCAGAGTCATTTTGGACAGAATGAAAGAGGCGATTGACCTTAAGCTAAGAGAGGAACAAGCAGGGTTTAGGAAGAAGTGATCTTGCACAGATCAGATAGCCACTCTTAGAATTATTGTAGAACAGACGATAGAATGGCAAGCCCCGCCGCTTTACATCTGCTTTGTTGATCTTGAGAAGGCCTTTGATAGTGTGGATAGGCAAACAATATGGAATCTGTTGAAACGCTATGGTGTAGGCCCTACCTGCTAAGTTAATGGAAATAATCCAGGAACTTTACAATGAATTTTCATGGCACGTTAGCCATGCAGGGAACAGTGGCGAGCAGAGGGGGGGGGGGGGCGGACGGGGCCCAGGCCCCGGGCATCCACCACTGGGGGGCATCCAGCGGAGGTGGACATTTTATTTATTCTTTTTTTTTCTTTTAGTAATTTAAAAATGGTTGCGATATGTCGTGTCATGGTGTCATCGTTACTTTCCATATGTTTGCCGATCTCACCCAAAACAAATTGTAACACTTAATCGTCTATCACTCGTTTTGACATTACACTGTCCGTATGGCAAAACTTATAGAGAAAAAGGGGGCATCAGTGAAGGGTAGTCCTATGGTAATCATTGATATTCCCTTAATAAATGTGTGTGATATTTATTTAGTACTAGCGTACCCGTCCCCCGCGCGTTGCCGCGGGGATAGAAGAAAGTATGACGAAATGTATAAGAAAGATTTCACCAACGCGTTACCAATCATGTTCTTAGACGCGTGACCGTCTTTTCTAAAAGTGAGTTATTAAAATGTAAACAAAGCCTGGGCTTAATTCATAAATATTGGGACACAGGTTTACCTACACTACCGCATGTAAACATTGAGTGTACATTAATCACTCACCGAAATAATATGTTAGAACACACCGCCCATGTGTCAGAGATGTACAGGGGCGTTCTCTCCCCCCCCCCCCCCCCCAGATTACACTACCGCATAGGCGCGGCGTACGACCCCTGGCTCCTTAAAAGTAATAGGCGCCATCGTGCCAAATAGCATCCTGTTAATAATGATGCAGATTTCATCACTCGCTAAAGTGCCACAAATGAACAGGCTTTTTTTCTTTAACACGTAAAAAAGACATGTTTTAAACATCAGTGTGACTGATGCGATATGCTAGCGTTACTAATGGTCTATTATTAGATGCTCGATCTCAATTTCTGACTGGATTTTCTAATAGTAGATGCTTATTGCATCACTGGCAAAGTGACGAAACTCTACAGTAGGCTCCTCATATTCAAAAAGTTATTTTTTCATCTTTGGCAAGGTGACGAAACTGTACAGAAGGATTTCCTCGCGTTACAAAGTTATTTTTAGAAGACTGTTGTAGTTTTACCGCTGAGTATAGTAGTACCCCTTACTCGCTATGCAGGACGCTCGATTAACGGGTGCCAAGTGCCAACATAGTCGCTCTAAAACTCTGGGCGCCAAACCGTGTATTGACGAAAGTTGTACCCTATATGAAACCCATAAGAAACTTTAGTTTTCTTTTTCGCAGAAATATTCTCGGGAGTATTCTCATCTACTTCCTAAAGTTTCATGGCACTCGGATGAACCGCATCCGAGTTTTATTTTTTATATACCGTGTATAGAGAAAAAAAAATCGCTCCCCCTGGGGGCGCCGCCCTTGCAATATTAAACAATATTTTTTTGCAGAACCCTACCATTGAGTGATCTAATCATCTCCCCAAAGTTTCATGGTACACGGATGAACGATGTGAAACCGAAATAGACTTTTATTTTTATAAACCGTATATAGAGAAAAATCGGACCCTCCCGTGGCGTCGCCCTTGCGCAATTAAAAATTATTTTTTTACAGAACCTTTCTCTAGAGTGGTATAATGAACTCCACAAAGTTTCATGCCTATCGGATGAACGGTGTCACTGCAATTCACTTTTATTATTTTTATATGCCGTATATAGAGAAAAATTGGACCCTCCCGTGGCGCCGCCTTTGCGAAATTAAAAATTATTTTTTTACAGAACCCTTCCCTAGAGTGGTATAATGAACTCCCCAAAGTCTCATGGCTATCGGATGAACGATGCCAAACAAAAATCGACTTTTATTTTTATATACGGTATATAGAGAAAAACAAATCGCGCCCTGCCGGGGCGCCACCCCTGCGAATTTGAAATTTTTTTTTTCGCAGAAACCTCCCCAGGAATATTCTCAACAACTTCCCAAAGTTTCACGGCGATGTGATGAGAGGTGTAGTAATGCATAAAGGACAGACAAACAAACAAACACACACACATACATTGCTTTTTATATATATAGATAATGTAGGGGCATCGTTTAGAGTACTTGTGACCAAGTTATTCCCATGCACTGTAAGGGCATCTTTAAAGTAATATGCGCGTATTCGTTATACTCATTTTCAAGGACATCCGTCGAGTAATTAAATCAAATTTATTTTTATACACTGTATGGGCATCTTTAAAGTAATTATTCGTATATTCATTATAATATATTTTATGAGCATTTACTAATGTGATCGATTGGCAAACACTGACGAGGAGCCACATTGGTTGTTAACAGTAGTTTATTCACACCATGAGGAGAGAGAGAGAGGGCGGAAGTCACGAGAGACTTATATACATAACATGTAAGGGACATCACTCAAGATAACAATATAAATATAATACTAATACAGAAGAGTGAGTTCCCTTGACCTCACAATTATCTCAATCTATTACATCCCTTTACCCTTAGAACACAATAACACATCTCTCAATAGAACAATTGATAGTATCCTAAAATCACCAAATATATTGTAACATGAACATTATGGTAGATTACACCCTTAGAAACAATGCACAATATGCTACAACATAATCAAGATACAAAACAATGATGTCAAAGTCCTTTTGACCTTTAAAATCATAGGTCTAACTTATCTGGGACCTTGATTGTCCTGCTTGACCTTCTCAGTGGCTTTTGATTTGGTGACTCAAGATTCTGACCATCTGGATTCTCTATCTCAGGAGGTCTAGGATTAAAATCATTAATTCCAGAATTTACATTTTCTGACTCCAGACTACTTGGTTCACTCATATCAACAGAACTTGGTTGTGGAACAAACTGAGTTGGTGTGAACTGATCAGATTTGGTGGGATTGATAGAGGGATGTGGTTATATGCTCAATACCATTTGCCACACAAAACAGTTTAAACTCATGAGCTGTGAAACTAGGCCCATTATCTGAAACAATTTGATCTGGTAATCCATGAGTTGAAAATATTTCCTTAAGTTCTATAATGGTATCATTTACAGTGATTGTGTTCATGACTTTAACTTCTAACCATTTAGAATGTGAATCAATAACAATTAAGAACATTTTGTTCATGAAAGGTCCTGCGAAATCTATATGTATACGTTTCCATGGTTCAATTGGCCAGTCCCAGTTTTGCAAAGGTGCTGTAGCTGGTTGATTTGAATGTTGTGCACAGCTTGAACAAAGTTTTACATATTTTTCAATATCAGCATCCATATGTGGCCACCAGAACCATGATCTTGCTAGACTCTTCATTTTGGAAGAACCAAGATGAGTATCATGTAAAGTTCTTAAAACTTCTTTTTGTAACATTTTGGGGATAATTACTCTTGACCCCCATAGTACACATCCATCTTCTAGACTTAACTCCATTTTTCTTATTTTATATGGCCTTAAGTCATCATTCACAGACTCTTCAGGCCAACCATTCTTACAGTAATCATATACTTTTATTAAGCACTCATCTTTTTGTGTTTCTCTTTTAATATCATTCACATTTATATTGGAGTTATCCATGATAGTGAAGAGAACAAATACATCTTCTGGTACATAGCTAAGGCTTTGGTTTTTTAAAGGTAATCTACTAAGACTATCTGCACTATTCTCAGATCCAGGTTTGTATTTCAATTCATAATTGTATGCAGTTAGTGTGATAGCCCATCTTTGAATTCTTGGTTAGGCATGCTCAGGTAGGGTTTTGTTTTCTCCAAATAAACCTAGCAATGGTTTATGATCTGTAAAGATGGTGAACTTCCTACCAAACAGAAACTTATGAAATTTCTTAACACCAAAAATGATGCCTAAGCCTTCCCTATCTAACTGAGAATAATTTTTCTCAGTCTGGTTCAAAGATCTACTGGCAAAAGCAATGGGTCTGTCACCCTTCTCATCCATGTGGGACAAGACTGCTCCTACACCATCTGGTGAAGCATCACATGTTAATATAAGTCTTTTCCCTGGGTCATAGTGAGTTAGTAAGGTGTCAGAAGACAAAGCCTCTTTTGCTGTATTAAAAGCAGTATCTTGTTGTTTACCCCAGTGCCAAGTTGCATTTTTCTGTAGCAGCTTGTACAGTGGTGATAGTTTACCAGACAGATTCCCTATGAACTTTGCATAGTAATTTATCAAGCCCAAAAAAGCTCTTAGTTGTTGGGTATTTTCAGGTTTGGGTGCTTCTTTAATGGCTTTTGTTTTCTCAGGTTGAGGTCTGATGCCTTGTTTGCTCAATATATAACCAAGAAAACTAATTTCTGTCAACATGAATTGACATTTATCTTTGTTTATCTTTAAACCTTTTTCACCAACAATTTTCAATACTTTATCAAGTGTTTCAAGATGTTCAGTGTCATTCTTACCAGTTATGTACACATTGTCAAAGTACACACAAACACTTGGAATATCCTTAAAAATACTGTCCATGACAGCTTGGAAAATTCCAGGGCTAGATGATATGCCAAAACATAGTCTTTCATATTGGTAGAGTCCTTTATGTGTGTTTATTGTCGTATAGACTTTTGAATCTGGATGCAGTTCTAGTTGAGTGTAAGCATGACTAAAGTCTAATTCAGTGAATTTGTCTCCTCCTGCCAAATTCAAAGAAATTTCCTCAATGTTAGTGTGAGCGGGTGAATGGATTATTTATTTTGTATTAATATATTTGTTGCAAATCTGCGAGTGCATGGTGGTCCAATGGGGATCAGCCACGGGGTCCTATTCCGGCCGAAGCGGCCAGTATAAAATTGACCGCTCGGCTGAGTTTTCTTCCTTTTTGACCCGCGGCGAGATGTAGGTCGGGTCAGGTTTCAGTTTCTGTGCGGGCGCACCGCACGCGTGGAGGTATTTGTTTTTTTATACTTTATCTTTATGTGATTTGTATGAATGCGACTGTCGATGTTTCTCGTTTTCTTTCATTTTCGTCTAAAACGAGATAGTGAGCATCGGCATGTCTGGTATGCACGTGGTGTGTTATTTTGTTATTTTGAATTAAAATGTATTATTGTGTTTTCTAAACCCGTGGCGTGTGTTTCGGACCACGTGGTTTAGGTCAGTGGGTTTAGGAGTGTTTCCTAAACTAGTGTGAATGCGTGTGTGCATTTACTTGATTGTTTTATGATGTGTTGTTATCGACTAGGATTGGCTTAGTCAATAGTCAGTTGTTTTAGACAGTAATTAGATTAAGTATATTTTAGTTGCCTCGAGTTTTAGGTTGTTTAAAATTAATGTGTGTGCTGTTTCGTGCAACGTCGTATTGAGTATCGCTTGCTTTGTGTCTGCCTTCATTGGGGCCTTAGCGGAGTGTGTTAACTTTATGTTATCAATATAGATATTGTTTATGTAGACCAATGGCTTCGGGCTTCCTTGTGTAGGAAAGATTGGTTCTACGATGAATTTGTTTACACGTTATTTTTAAGTTGCTAGTTCTTCTTTAGACAGTGGTTAGTTGTTTTTGAGAATTGCTTTTAGAATTGTATAGTAGGGATTAGTTTTACTCGAGGCTTTAGCTAGATAGAAGTAGTAGGTAGCATTTTGAACTTGTGTATATATTTATGTATATATCTGCCATTACCATGCATTTTTCTTATGTTTTCCTTTTCTTTTTCTCTTCCCCCCCCCCTCCAGTGAGGTTGCTTGTGCAACTTGGCTGGGTGTTTTGTTATATATGAATTGTTTTGTTATATATGAATTGTTTTGTTTGGTGTAAAAAGTTTGTTGTGTACGTATTGTTTTCTACGTAATGTATTGTACGTAACGTATTGTACGTAGTGGTTTTACGTAGTGTTTTGTTTGGTGTGGACTTTTGGATGTCGAGAATGGATGAAGGGAGGTTTCTGTGTGTCAGGGCCTGGACCATCCTAGACATCATAAGTCGGTGCAACACCAGCAAATGGTCAAACGTAATGTTTTGTTTGATGTAAAAAGTTTGTTTCGTTTGGTTCTGTTTTGTGGTAGTTTTTATCTATTCTTCTTTTATAACTTTTGGTTCCATGCAATAAATTTTATTAAATTGTTAAAAGTTTTTGTTTTATTTTAGTAGCTTATTACTTAGACTAAGGTTAGGGTTTAACCACTGTGGGTTCTACCACGGTTGCACTGACCGGACAGATTAGTTAGTTAAGCCTAGGGAAGGATAGATATAGATTTTAGGTATCCCCCCCCCCCACCTAGCAGGGCTTACAAATTGGTAGCACGAGTGGGGTCAGTGCTTTAGTCTAGTTAAATTTTTGTTTTTTACTAGGGCTAGTGTAGCTTAGTTAAATTTTTTTGTTCTTGATAGGCCCTTTTTTGGAACCATTTGTGTTTAGTTTTTGTGTAGTGTAGGGATTGTTGTTGTTTAAACACCCAGTCAGGTTGGCGGAGAGACGTGCCTCGACGAGCCTTCAGTGTGCGTGGCTGGACAAGGCACGGTGTGTGGCACTGGACCTGGCGTGTGATGAAGATGGCGGCCTCGTGTGGTCTAGACGGGACAACACACACGGGCGTGGCGCGGATCTGGTGTGTACGGCAGACCGGTGAACAACGAGAGGCCAGTGACGTCAATTCCTTGACCCACAAAGAGGGCTACTGGACACCCGCCCCACAGGTGTGTCGAAGCGGAGACACGATCATTGGGGGCGGGTAACAGTCGGAGAGCCAGTGGGGCAAGGCGGTTGCGTCAACACCTGGCCCAACCAAGCGGACGCTCCCCACCAACGAGAGGCCAGTGACGTCAATTCCTTGACCCACAAAGAGGGCTACTGGACACCCGCCCCACAGGTGTGTCGAAGCGGAGGCACGATCGTTGGGGGCGGGTAACAGTCGGAGAGCCAGTGGGTCAAGGCGGTTGCATCATCTGCGGAACCAACTAAGCGGACGTTTTACCGGTGGTCTGATGCTGAGGCCAGAACTAGAACACGGTGTGTTGTGTAGTGGACGAGATGGACAGGCAACGTGTGCCAATAGTAGCGGGCGGGTCTAGGCTGACCCTTACCCTTCCGGATGAACGACCGACAGGACTAGTAGCGCGGATAAGCCCTCGGTGAAGGGAACACTATCTTGGTGCCTTGAGTTTTTTTAGGGAGCACAGAGACGCAAGATTAATGTTATTGTAACTTTTTTTCTTGCATTGAAGCTTATAGGCTTGATGTAAGAGATGGGTGCATGTTTTATTTTAAGATTGTTATATGTATTTTTTTGTCTTACAGGGACTGTAAGATTTTTAAAAGGGGTGAATGTGAGCGGGTGAATGGATTATTTATTTTGTATTAATATATTTGTTGCAAATCTGCGAGTGCATGGTGGTCCAATGGGGATCAGCCACGGGGTCCTATTCCGGCCGAAGCGGCCAGTATAAAATTGACCGCTCGGCTGAGTTTTCTTCCTTTTTGACCCGCGGCGAGATGTAGGTCGGGTCAGGTTTCAGTTTCTGTGCGGGCGCACCGCACGCGTGGAGGTATTTGTTTTTTTATACTTTATCTTTATGTGATTTGTATGAATGCGACTGTCGATGTTTCTCGTTTTCTTTCATTTTCATCTAAAACGAGATAGTGAGCATCGGCATGTCTGGTATGCACGTGGTGTGTTATTTTGTTATTTTGAATTAAAATGTATTATTGTGTTTTCTAAACCCGTGGCGTGTGTTTCGGACCACGTGGTTTAGGTCAGTGGGTTTAGGAGTGTTTCCTAAACTAGTGTGAATGCGTGTGTGCATTTACTTGATTGTTTTATGATGTGTTGTTATCGACTAGGATTGGCTTAGTCAATAGTCAGTTGTTTTAGACAGTAATTAGATTAAGTATATTTTAGTTGCCTCGAGTTTTAGGTTGTTTAAAATTAATGTGTGTGCTGTTTCGTGCAACGTCGTATTGAGTATCGCTTGCTTTGTGTCTGCCTTCATTGGGGCCTTAGCGGAGTGTGTTAACTTTATGTTATCAATATAGATATTGTTTATGTAGACCAATGGCTTCGGGCTTCCTTGTGTAGGAAAGATTGGTTCTACGATGAATTTGTTTACACGTTATTTTTAAGTTGCTAGTTCTTCTTTAGACAGTGGTTAGTTGTTTTTGAGAATTGCTTTTAGAATTGTATAGTAGGGATTAGTTTTACTCGAGGCTTTAGCTAGATAGAAGTAGTAGGTAGCATTTTGAACTTGTGTATATATTTATGTATATATCTGCCATTACCATGCATTTTTCTTATGTTTTCCTTTTCTTTTTCTCTTCCCCCCCCCCCTCCAGTGAGGTTGCTTGTGCAACTTGGCTGGGTGTTTTGTTATATATGAATTGTTTTGTTATATATGAATTGTTTTGTTTGGTGTAAAAAGTTTGTTGTGTACGTATTGTTTTCTACGTAATGTATTGTACGTAACGTATTGTACGTAGTGGTTTTACGTAGTGTTTTGTTTGGTGTGGACTTTTGGATGTCGAGAATGGATGAAGGGAGGTTTCTGTGTGTCAGGGCCTGGACCATCCTAGACATCATAAGTCGGTGCAACACCAGCAAATGGTCAAACGTAATGTTTTGTTTGATGTAAAAAGTTTGTTTCGTTTGGTTCTGTTTTGTGGTAGTTTTTATCTATTCTTCTTTTATAACTTTTGGTTCCATGCAATAAATTTTATTAAATTGTTAAAAGTTTTTGTTTTATTTTAGTAGCTTATTACTTAGACTAAGGTTAGGGTTTAACCACTGTGGGTTCTACCACGGTTGCACTGACCGGACAGATTAGTTAGTTAAGCCTAGGGAAGGATAGATATAGATTTTAGGTATCCCCCCCCCCACCTAGCAGGGCTTACATTAGGAATAGGGTACCTATTTAGCTCTATTTGCTTATTCAGTGTAGTTTTATAGTCTCCACAAATTCTTATAGAACCATCCTTCTTTAACACTGGCACAATGGGCGTTGCCCAATCGGAATAGTCTACCTTCTTTATGATGCCATTATATTCCAATCTACTTAGCTCATTTTCAATTTTATTCCTCATTGCATAAGGTGGAACTCTAGCTTTGCAGTATCTTGGATTTGTGTCTTTAATGCTTAACTTCACTGTTCTATCATTTAGTAATCCAGGATTACCAAAACACATTTATTTTCAGATATAACTTTATCTATTGAAGTAAGACTAGATTCTCCTGCATTGATCACTGAAAATATACTCTTCCAATCTAACTTAAGATCACTTAACCAGTTCCTACCTAGTAATGGTGGTCCATTTCCTTCAACCACAAGAAGAGGAAGTTTAACACTTTGACCATTATAACTTACATGAACCATACACTCTCCTATTACCGGAACATTGTCACCAGTGTATGTTGTTAGACACTTGTGACATGGTTGTACAGGCACTGATCCTCCTGTGACAGCGTCAAAGTCCTTCTTTGTGATGACTGTTAGAGATGCTCCAGTGTCAAGTTGGAAGCTGATGCTCTTACCGTTGATATTAACTAGTACATTGATGGGATCATGACTTATTGATTTCACAGAGAACAGGTTGAAATCCGGCTGCGAATCAGTTTGAGCATTTTCACAGGTAGAGTGGTTCATTGGTTGGGTTAGGTAGTCTTGGTGAGAGTTAACATAGTGCTGCCTTTGGTTGCGGTACTGTCTTGACTGGCTAGATTTAGCAACAGACGAAGACTTTGCAAAGCAGGCCTTGGCAATGTGACCTTGCTTACTGCACTTATAACAAGTTGCAGACTTGAACTTGTATCGATGAGATGCATGGGGACCCTTGCATCGATGACATTTTTGATAATTATTACTAGATTTAGATCTAGGATTTGAACGAGCAGGCTGTTTAGCATAAGTTGAAATGCTCTGATGGGGTTGATGTTTATTGACTAACCTGCTGTTTACTGCATGGATCCCTGAAGGCGTAAGAGATTTCGCCGCATCTGATGACTGCTGGAATGAAGTTGCAAGTTGTATTGCTTTTTCTAATGTTAGATCTGACTCGAGCAGCAACTTTCTTTGAATATCAGGGCTGTTTACACCTGTCACAAACTTTTCACATAGTCTGTCAGACAGCGTATCGCCGAATTCACAGAATCTACTTAAATGACGTAAAGCAGCAACATATTCTGATATTGACTCGTTTGGTTGACGAGTCCTACCGTCAAATCTAGCTCGACATAGAAACTTTGATGGGGTAGGCGCATGGTGGTCTGTTAGCAATTTGCTCAGCTCGTTAAAGCTCTTGGTAGTTAGACTAGCTGGTGCGCATAAGTCCTTTAGTAGCCTAAATTGTTGAGGCCCTATGACTGTTAACAAAACAGCTCTCTTTTTGGCTTCTATCGTCACGTTGTTTGCTTCAAGGTAAAAGCTTAACCTATCTAGATAATCATGAATGATTTCATCATTCGAATCAAAGTCTTTTATTTGGCCATACAGCGCCATTATTCTAGAAATACTTAGCTAATATGCTCTAGCAAACCTCTTTTTTGCGTAAGTAGGTGCTCTTTCTAGTGGATTATTTATCCTTCGTCGCCAATGTTATAGATTGGCAAACACTGACGAGGAGCCACATTGGTTGTTAACAGTAGTTTATTCACACCATGAGGAAAGAGAGAGAGAGAGGGCGGAAGTCACGAGAGACTTATATACATAACATGTAAGGGACATCACTCAAGATAACAATATAAATATAATACTAATACAGAAGAGTGAGTTCCCTTGACCTCACAATTATCTCAATCTATTACAACTAATATGCCCACTTCACTTTATAATACATTTTAAAGGCATCCATACAGTAAATATGCCCATCTTCATTTTATATATTGTAGGGGCATCTTGAAAGTAATTATGCTTATATTCATGTATTACACTCGAAGGACATGCAACAGTAATTACACCAATCATCGTTGTTAACATTGGGGGCATCTCTAAAGCTATTTTTTAATGTACTTCTTCGTTTTTATCCATTTTAAGGGCATCCAAAGGGTAATTATGCCCATATTATTATTATAAATTTTTGGGGCATCTTTGGTGAAATATATGGCCATTTGTAGTGTAATAACGCCCAAACTTTTTTTGTTAAATTGTATGGGCAGCCTTCAGTGGCGTAGCTAGGGTTTTCGGGCCCCTATGCAAAAATTAACAATGTAAATAATGTTAGTCTCCCGCCCTCCCCCCCCCTCACACTGAATGCCACTGCATGTACACTAAGAAAGGACTTGGGGCCTTTTTGAAATTAAATTATTTCTACAGTAGAAAAAAAAAACTTAATTTCATTTTTAAAAAATTATTTATATAAAATAAATATAAAAATTCCAATGTAAAAGTTTTAACTTTTTAAAAGAAGGAAAATGGCCCCTATTTGCCTTGGGCCTCTGTGCCTAGCTTACTCTAGCTTTACGGTAGCTACGCCACTGGCAGCCATTAGTATATATTTATTTTCATGCAATATATAAGCATACTTAAGAATAAGAATGCCCATATTGTTTTTGATACACTGTAGCGACAATCTCAAGAATACGAATCAACATATTGTTTTCGATACATTGTAATGATATCATTCAGAATAATTGCGCCCATATTGATTTTTACAAATAGGAGGAGCATGCTTTAAGTAGTGTTAAAATTAAAGTATTTTAACTCTGAGTAGAGCTTTCTTTAAAGTAATTGGGGGCACATACAGAGCCAGTTTTATTTCAGTTAATAGTAGAGCTATCTATAGAGTTATTGAGCTCATAATGATGTAATGAAACGTGGTGATGCGATGTGGGTTTTTAGGCTTTAGAAGCCGTTAGTGGATTATCCCCCACCTGAACTAGACAGGCGTACTTGGGTGTTAAATTTGTGAAAACGCGTCCAAGTCTAGGGAGGGTCTGACCTAGCATAGTGGATTTTTAAACACAGTCCGATGTAGAAGTGTTGTTTTTTTAGGGCTTTAGCCAACCAAGGTACACTTCTGTTATATTCAAGGTGAAGATAGTCTTAGAGTATCTAGCATCACCCATCTCTTTAAAGAGTTGACGTTTTGACCAAGTGGTTTAGAGAAAAAAATCTGAAACATCTCTAGTTCAATGCACACTCTCACCTGTATTAGTTACACTATAGGAATTCCTAAACAGGCCAAGAGAGAAACATCCCATAAATAAAGGCGTGTCTGACGCCCTAATTGTAGACACAGACAACGTTTTTGTCGCTGCGGTCCCGGGTGGTAATACAAAACCGGATGAGACTCTTTTGTAGTGCATCACAGCCCCCCCCCCCCCTCCTTACCACGACACGTCCCGCAATTGTCTCCCCCCCTTTACAACCTATGTATATTAACGTCCAACACAACTTATTTTTTTGTAACTAAGCTTTATATATATATATATATATATATATATATATATATATATATATATATATATATATATATATATATATATATATATATATATATATATATATATATATATATATATATATATATATATATATATATATATATATATATATATATATATATATATATAAGTATTTATGTGGGCATCTTCCGCTTGAGGTTGCCCCGGGCATCTACATAGGTCTGCACGCCACTGGCTGGGAAACTGTCTAAAGAGTTCCAGGTCAATATAGGTGTGAGACAAGGATTGCTGTCGCCGCTCCTCTTATTGGTGGTTCTAGATTGGGTGACACGCACAGCCTATGCCAGTTCTGGAAAAGGTATACAGTGGACACTCACGGGGAAACTAGAGGATATGTAGTTTGCAGATGATCTTGCTTACTCTCGCACAGGCTAAAAGACATTCAAGAAAAAGTTGATGTATTAGGAGCCATCTCTCAGCGCGTAGATCAACAAAGAAAAGACAGAAGTGATGAGAGTTAACAATAACCAGGAGGCCCCAGTTACAATAGATGGAAGACCGGTAAATGATGTGCAAGAGTTTGTCTAACTTGGCAGCAAGATCAGCAAAACGGGAGGCACAGAGGAGGACACATGTGCTAGAATTAATAGAGCCCTCTGCGCGTTCACAGTTCTGCCATCTCCATTACCACAAAAATTAGGATATTTAATTCAAATGTCAAGGCAGTTCTGCTGTTTGGAGCAGAGACACTGAGAGTCTCCAAAGCAAGCACACCAAAGATACAGACCTACATGAACAGATGCGTTAGACAGATCGTCACCTCAGTATATCTTGTTCTAACTACAAATTTTGATTTTTTTTTTTAGAAAAACTCGACCCTATGATGTAGAAAAACACTATGTTCAATCTCCACTTATCTACGTGACTCTAAGTCATCTGGTTCCTACCAAACTTTTCAATTTGATATTGATGCATTTGGCCAGTATAATCTTGTTCTATGTCAATTTTATAATATGATTCTGTTCTAACAGTATATAATTAACGCATAAATTTTCCTTGGATACGCTAGAATTATAATGTTCTATGTCCGATTCGGCCAATGAAATTAGCTGTTTAAGTCATGTGACTTGTGCGTCGTTGATCAAAATGGCGGCGTGTGAACAGCTTTTAGTCGATTTTGGTTGTCTTGCAAATAAACTGACTGAATTACCAGATTCTGAATCGTAAGTCGTCTTTGTTACAGATCAAAATGTGAATAAATTCATTGTTACTAGCTTATTAGTATTAAAACCATGAAGTTTATTCCTGGTTTTCAGTTTAGTATAGTGTAGCAGAGGGGGGGGGGGGGGGGGGGGGGGGGGAATAAGTCCTTCTGTTTTTGCACTTTGTACTGATGTAGTCTATCTTTATTTCTATCCACAGAGAAGTGCGAAAGAGAACTATAAAAACATCAGAGACCTGGTAATGCAGTGTCAATGATATGGGTATTGGCGCTGCCTGTATTCAAGACTAAATCAAATTATGTTAATGTATGCAGATAACCCAAAGATACAGAATAAACTTTACATTTTAATGCACAAACCCCCTAATAAAGAACTGTAAAAACATTACATGTCATGTAATGTACTCTAATATATAAATTTTGCCATGGAAGTGATAGAAAGTGAAAATTAATGACCAAGGACAGTCAGATTTACAAAAAGAAGACATTACTCATACAAAAGTATATTATTACTCATAAAAAAGTGCATTACACTTCTGGAAATCTATTGAAAGTGGCTGTAAAAAAAACAAAATTTGACTTAGAACATTATACAATTTTCTTATCCTGATCTATTTGATAGTGAAGTGAAAAATAATTATTTTGGGCTTCTATTTCTACATAAAGTCATAAAAATAGCATCGATGCTCATTGTTTAATGCCTTTTACATTTTGTCAAAAAATAAATCAGTTTAAAATATTTTTAATAGGAAAATCAGACCCCGTGAAACTTTAAATGCGTTTTTCTCAAAACTACATTTTGGAAGATAGAACAAGATAATACTGACGAGATATTGAATTGAGATGGCAGGACAAAGTACCGAACATAGAATTATGGAGGAAAGCAAGGAAGAAGCGAGCCTATGGCTGTGCAAATAAGAAGGAGGAAGTGGCGCTGGATGGGACACACGCAGAGCTTCTTCCAGGCATCTCTTCAGGAGGGGAGGGGGGCAGAGCCCCCCGAAGATAGTCTACCGCCCCCCGAACGAAATGGAATTTATATAGAAAATATAATATACTTTTATTAACGCTCGAGTGGAAACCCTGGGAAAGCGAAATAGTGGGCGCCCAAGACAGACCTGGTGGCGGAGTCTTCTTGAAGAACTGAAGCCAACAGGATGTCTTGGGAGACGGCAAAATTAATAACCGGGGATTGGAAGAAATGGAAGGAAATGGTTGAGGCCCTATGTTCCATAAGGAGCAAAGAGGACTAAGTCAAGTATATATATATATATAAATATATATGGTGCCCTGTCAAAACGACCTGGGACAAATCGGCCCCGTCAAAACGGCCCCGTTAATATGACCCCGTCAAATCGACTCCCGACAAACCGACCCCGTCAAAATAGCCCCGTCAAAAGGGAACCGACTTATTGGCTCCCGTCAAATGGGCTCCCGTCATATTGATTTGCGACATATAGGCTCCCGACAAATGGGCTCCCGACATTTAGGCTCCCGACAAATGGACTCCCGACATTTAGGCTCCCGACAAATGGACTCCCGTCATATTAACCCCTGACAAATAGGCTCAGGACATATTGGCTCCCGACAAAGCGGCTCCCGACATATTGGCTCACGACATAAGGACTCAAGACAAATGGGCTCCCGACAAATGGGCTCACGACATATTGGCTACCGACAAATGGGCTCCCGACATATTGGCTCCAGGCAATTGGGCTCCCGACATATTGGCTTTTGACAAAATGACTCCCGACATATTGGCCCCAGACCAATGAATGACCATTATTGGCATAAAAGTAACCATTTTGTCCTACCTCCAATACCACTATAAATTCTTTTGAATGCCCGAACGAAATTGTTTTTCATGAACCAACATTAATTCACAAACAAATCGAGCCCTTAACAGCTAAATACCACCAACTCTAAAGTTTTGATAAAGTTTAATTTACAACAGAAAAGATCTGTTGCTTAAAAGCGAGCACAGAAGTGTAATTGTATGATATACATGATGTTTACATGATAACAGCATCTTGTTTTGCTAACCTACAAGCATACTGCAGGTAGGAAGTTATAGCGTGGACCCTTCTCCCCACACACTGAGTTGGAACAGCCTATCGACTCAGTTATGGATGTCATAGATAGATGACCCTTAAATTAAAACATACTATATTTTATAATAGATAAACTAATATAAAAATAAGGCCTGACGAACAAGAGATGCATACGTTGTATTCAGTGGCGGAACTAGAAAAAATGGGCCACCCCGCAAAAATATTTTTATCTATATCGATATCTATATCTATATCCAGTGGTGTAGCGAGGTCGGGTGTCACCCGGTTCGGCACTTAATGGTGTCACCCCCCAGAGGCGCCACCTTGCGCAATCCGCAGCCCCGCCCCCACCTTGTGACGCCTCTGTTTAGGGATACTACTTGAGTAAAGGGGGGTATAGCCCCTTGGCACACCTTGTACCTACGCCGCTACATATTCATGTTCTAAGATTATATAGCACATTCTATGCATAAATTCCATAAAGATAGTTATTACGTATTCTGCAACTTTATATTTGTAATAACATATTGTAAACAAAATGAGTCTTAAATTCGATTAAAAAATGGGCTTTTATATTATGTATTTTTTTAAATTTTGCAATCATATCATGTATTACTTGCTGTAGAGCCTAGATTATATAATAATATACTAATTTATTCTATATTCCGAAATCCTATATTTTATCGTTTAGTAATCTCTGCCCTAATGTTTTCTATACTGAATAATCAATATTCTGTTTCTAAATTCTGTATACATTAATCATACAATATCTAAAGTAATCATAACTATAATCACAATTAAACTCAGCAATCCACTGTATTAATTTATATTGCTAAAATAATTTAATTTTGAATTTTAAAGACAGAAGATAAATTTTTTATAATATTAATGACTATTAATAATTTATTAGCTCTGTAAAATGAATGGTTGTTTAATTTTTCTTATATTAAATATTTTAAGCGTTTAATTAATCGAAATGGTTTTATTCCGTTAGCTAGTTTTTACAGTTTATAACTATAATTAGAGTCTCAACGACAGAATCAAATGAGAAAAAATCTATAGGCTAATTATATACCGACACTGTCGAATAGCAACTCAACGACACTGTCGTTGAGAATAGTGTAGGATCGGCTGCCTGGCCACTTCAGTTCAGTTCAAGGTGGGGTTGAGGGCGGTTTTATTAAATATTTAAATTTATACAATAATTCAAAATCATTTTCAACGGCTTATGTTCAACACAAAAATCTGAAAAGGAGTGTAATCGATGGTTCCTTATCGACTTTAATTTTTAAAATTGTAGCTATAATTTTATCGCTTGCCATATTTTTAAAAATAATTTTTTAAAAATTGAGTATGATTACATAGACTTTTCCAGTCTATTTAAGCAAATTACAACATGTCATGTGTGTAAGTGCAATAGTCTGTTTTAAATATCTAGTTTATTTTATCTCTGCTATCAGATCCATTGATCTCTAGTCGGTCAAAAGTATATAAAACATGAAAGCTTTGTATAAGTTATGGTGTGTCGTTTTATGTTTATTTTTATGTTTTTTTTATTTTATTTATATTATTAATTTTAAATGCATTTCCTTTTTGTACAATGTCATTCTTTAGTAAGCGCTTTATAAAAAAATAATTATTAAGAGAAGTAATTCCTTTTTAATTTGTTTAGTGCAAATCTATTTTAAGGAGCTTATGGGCACCCCTATTTGACTATTTTAAAAAGGGAAATAAGTCATGGAAGTGGTTTGAACGTTTACTTATCTTTGATAAGTTTGATTGTAGGAGAAAGAGGACTCGGCTTTCACAATGGTTTAAAAACAAAGGGAAAAAGAATACAAGAGCGCGGGGTGGTGTCTTTAGAAAAAAGATAATCCAATCGCAGCTATAGTAATCTTTTTACATAACAACCATCAAGTTAAAAATGCAAGAAAATTATATTTTTTAACTATATATTTTTTTAAATTATGGTCGGCTGTGGGCCCCTAAAGGGCTTGCCCCCCCCCCCCCCACATTGCGGGATCTGGCGGCACTGTAGTTCCGCCCCTGGTTGTATTACATAAGAGTGTTGGATAAGCTAACTCTAAAGAATGTTGATGAAGGGGTCCCACTGGCAGGTGTCATATTCAATGAGACCGCTTTGCCGGGCGACTTAGTCTCTACAGAAACGGTATTGTCAGTGGTCCTTTTGTCTGGAGCCAAATTGATAGGAGCCTTTTTGTCGTGAGCCAAAATGACGCTAGCCTATTTGTCGGGAGTCGTAATGACGGGGGCCGTTTTGTGGAAAAAACTAAATGACGGGAGCCTATATGTCGGGAGCCAAAATGACGGGAGCCTATTTGTCGGGAGCCTTATTGACTGGAGCCCTTTTGTCGGGAGCCAATATAACGGGAGCCTATTTGTCGGTAGCCTAAATGACGGGAGCCTTTTTGTCGGGAGGCCTATATGACGGGGTCCATATGTCGCTGGCCCTTTTGACGGGGCCGATTTGACGGGGTCGTTTTAACGGGGCCGTTTTGTCGGGGTCGTTTGACGGGGCCGTTTCGTCATTGGCCGAATTGACGCTGCACGTATATATATATATATATATATATATATATATATATATATATATATATATATATATATATATATATATATATATATATATGTATATATATATGTATGTATATATATATGTATATATATATGTATATATATATATATATATATATATATATATATATATATATATATATATATATATATATATATATATATATATATATATAAAAAGCTCAATTCTGTATGTAACATGTAATAAGTTTGTTTGTCGTTGACTTACTTCTATGGATTTAAGTGTTAGACTATTATCGTGCTCATAGTCTAAATTTGTGAGTTAAAAAATTACTATTGAAAGTGTTGGGAAATAATTTTAATTTTCAAACTGATAGTAATAATTGTCGGCATGTTCATTAAACACAATTTTAAAAAAATAACAAAAATTCCTATTATGTCTGAAAATTATTTATATTTAGTCCTTTTAGCACTTACTTCCCTTTGATAAATTAGGCAAAACACAACTACTTCCCTTTATAAAACATTGCTTTAGTGGAAAAGAATTTACTTTTTATTAATTTGCTTTGGTGTTGGGAAAAAAATAATTACATAATTAGCGGGGATTGATCAAGTGCAAATGTTGTAGGTATTTTACGAATAAGCTTGGAGTATTATAATTGTTCATTTGGTTTGGTTTGGCACCTACGTTCTTTTAAGTGAGTGCAAAAGACTATGAATAAGTTGGGGTACTATAGTCGATTATTAAGCTGAAC
>NW_026733483.1:0-234346 GCF_028476545.2 Physella acuta
CGTGAAGAGTTCCTTTCATACAATTCTTCGGGTAGGGGCGAAGCCCCACCCCCGCGTAAGAACGTCTGAGCCCCCCCCCCCTCCCCAACTCAAAAGAAATTTCCTCATCGATACTCTATAATAAAATTACCGCCTAATTAATGTGTCTAATCTAAAAAGTGGTTTTCTTGCAATTTCTTTAATGCAATTCTTCGCGTAGTGGCTATGCGCGACACCAGTGTTTCTTTCAGACTTTTTCCTCCACGGAGAGGGGTGAGGGTACTTGAAATTTTCGGGGGCGTGGGTAGAATTTTCGGGGAGGGGGCGGACACTGGAAAAAGTATATAATTATATTTCGTTGAATGGGACGGTATACATGTTTTTTTGGGTGTGGGGGGTGGTGGGGGGGGGGGGGGGGGGGGGTGGGGGGGGGTGGGTGCGTGTGTGGGGTGGGGGGTGGTGTGTGTGGGGGTGTGGGGTGGGTGGGGGGTGTGGGGGGTGGGGGGGGGTGGTTTTAGTTTAGAGAAAATAGACAGCACTATCAGCCTAGCGCCCGGTGTATCTTTCCTCAACGGGCCATTTTTCTCGTTCTGGAGAATTGCGTTTATTAACTCGTCATTTCTGGGAATGGATGGATGAATGAATGTATGGATGAATGTGTGTCCGGGCTTTAAGTCGTATCTCCTCCTCAACGAAGCAATATCGATGACTAGTTCCAAAAGCAATTATGTTAAGCAAGTTACGAGAATGAGCATAGGCCATAAAAATTCCGGGTTTCTTTCATGTATTTCCCGGAAAATCCAAAAAACCTCAAAAAAATTCAGTTTTTGGTCCATATCTCGGCAACCAGACCACTTAGCGACTTGAAACATGTACCAATCGATTACTGCCATAATTTAGAACAATATTGCCGAAGAAAGTTTTCAAAAATATCCTCTCGTTCGGTCACAAATTTTAAAATTACATTAACACCTACAAACCGATCGTTCTTCTAGCTTGAACGCACCCCAGCATTATACGTCAGAGCTATTTTTAGATAACATAAGGAAATTGCGCATAAATGTCACTAGACTTTTTTAATTGACTTGTTTTATAATTCCGGCAAGGACATTATGAAAACTGACACGTTTGTTTACAAACCATGTGTGACACTAAGTATTAGAAAAGTTAAGGACAATTTGTTTGAGATTACCCAGCGACTTAAAGACGATTTATTGAAATCACGAAGAGGGAAGTAATTGGAAAATTGAAATTCTATAAGCACGACTTGGTTTCACTTTGAATTTGATTGGTTGTTGCATCAGATTTAAATATGTCAATTTAAAGCTCGTCTATTGGAGGGAAAGAAAGAAAAAAATCTAGAAATTTATTATCCAAATTATGGGTTATGAATGACGTAACCAGGAAGCTCTTGAATATTCTAGTAACTAGATGACATGCTATATAATGTAAAGCTGCTTGCGGTACCCATCAGCCGTAGGTACATCCGTGTGTTAGTTCACTTCGTACGTACGTGGTGGTGCGCTTCAGTGAAAATATTTTTGTCAGATAATATTAGCTGCTCTATAACGTTATTGAGTTATTAAATTTTTACCAATGAAACTTTACTCTCACAAACGATTTATTATTTCTTGTTTAAACGAAATTCACATCAGGATGTACAATTATTTTAAAATACAACGCGTTAGATGTAGTTGTTACATTTATACAAACTGAAGTTAATGGCCTCATGTTATTTGTGATATAATTCAAAACGTGATTTGTTATATAATTTGAATCTTAAGTTAGTTGATACAGAATTTTAAATTGTAGCTAGTCGATGTGAAAGGTAAAATAAAAAGTATAGGCCTACTTGTTGCTGTTACTTTAAAAAACTTAAGCTGGTTGCAACTGGGTTCTAAACTTACGGCATTTGCTGTAGAATTGCGAATAATGTTTGCTTTTTATCGCCAAGTTAGTGTTACTAATTTAAAATATTTAATAAAATGATCTAAGAACAAAATGGCTGCCGAGAACGAGATGCGAGCTGATCCAATGAGCCGTGAAACAAGAAGTTTGATCGAGTTAGTGAACGTTGTTTTCTTGTACTCCATCTGTGCCGTGTTTGGTATTTTAACTAACACCATCAACATGATTGTCTTCTACAGACAAGGTCTAAAAAGCGCCATGAACATTTGTTTGTTTGCCCTGGCGGCCACTGACGCATGCGCGTTCGTGATGTAGCTGGAGTGTTCTGTGTACCTCAATCCGCTGCTAGAGAACTCAGGTGTGCCAGTCAACACCAGAGACCTACTCTACCTGGTCTCAGGTGTGCCTCACATAGCTTGTATGAGGGTCGCTAACCTGATCATGGCTTACGTCACAGCAGAGAGGTGCATCAGCGTGGCCCTTCCACTCAAGGTCAGGGTTATCGTCACGCCCAGAAGAACAAAGATCGCCATTTGTTTGATGCTGGTGTTCTCTGTAGCTGTGGTAGTGCCGGAGTACGCCTCTGTCTACCTAGACTGGACGTTTATTCCTGCCAGGAACGTGTCTGTCCTCAGTCTTCATCTTGCCAGCAACAGAATACATGTAGGTGCCGCCACGCTTTTTGTCAACACGGCCATGAGCGGGTTCTCGATACTCCTCGTGTTTTTCTTCACGGCTATTTTAATTTGGAAACTGAATCACAATTTAAAATGGCGTCAACAACACTGCAATGATCCTATAGATGCGACGTCACACAAGGGCAAGAAAGCATCGAAGATGGTCATGTTGATATCGAGTACTTTGATCGTGTTCACGATACCTAATATAATCGTGTCGTTAGCCGTTTGCGTTGTTCGTGAACTCAACGTACATGAACGTTTTGAAAATATGTTTTACGGTCTGTGGTCATTTGCTTTTGTCTGTGAAGCTTTTCATGCCAATATTCATATTTTTCTTTACTTCAAAATGAGCACGAAATACCGACAGACATTTTTGGAAACGATTGCTGTTTGTTGTCATAAGAAGGAATAGCAGCTTCTGTGCTACAGGCAGTGTTTCTTTCAGACTTGTTTCTCCGGGGCGGGGGCACTTTGAATTCTATTTCGTTCAGGGGGTGGGGGGCGTGGTGACCGGAAAGAAGCGCAACGGGAAAAAGCGTAACGGAAAAAAGCACAAAACAAAAAGCGCAAAGGAAAAAAGCGCAAACGGAAAAAAGGGCAAAGAGAAAAAAGCGCACACAGAAAAAAAAGCGCAAACTGAAAAAAGCACAAACAGAAAAAAGCACAAACAGAAAAAAAGCGCAAACGGAAAAAAGCGCAAACAGAAAAAATGCGCAAACAGAAAAAACACAACGTAAAATGTGCAAAAGAGAAATTTAGCACAAAGACCATATGGACTAGATGACACATTTATACATGGCTGTTAGGGCTGCTGTGAGAGTGTCGTGTTTGATCAACTGATCTACTACCATTTAAAGCGTACCACTACCATATGCATTTCCATCACCACGATACAGGCGATAATCGCTTTACACAATGCCTATTATTTTCTTGGTCAATAAATAATTATTTAATAATAAATAATTATACAAATAAATAAAATACATAACCTATATATATATATATATATATATATAATATATATATATATATATATATATATATATATATATATATATATATATATATATATATATATATATATATTCCTAAAGCCCGCCCGCTGAAATTTGTAGCTTACCATCTGTTCATGTACTTCATTCAAGATAAGAAGTTCGGAGAAATTTTCTTCTAAGGAAAATTTTCCGGATAGGACTGGAAATTGTAGCTGTGGGGGGGGGGATATTTCTTTTAGTGGAAAGGAATTTCCTTCCTGGTTTTTCGGACGTAATCTGGAATAAAGTTTTGGTTTAAATTCTAAGTAAAAGTGTTGTTTTTTTTTAAATTGAAGACGAAAGGTTAGTTTCATGGTGTGGCGGCGTGGTGATCATGTGATGGCTGTGTTTCAAGAGAGTCAGGAGGAAGCAACACAAGCCAGAGCTGCTTCTTTCAGGTCAAAGGTTAAAGACGTCACGATGAAGGTCATTTGGTGAAGTAACTGATTGCTTGTGTGTGTTTCTTGCCACGAAATGATGTTGTTGTCTAGTATGTCTGTGTTGTCCTGTTGTCTAGTTTGTGTGGTCCTGTTGTCTAGTCTGTGTGGTCCTGTTGTCTAGTCTGTCTGTGTGGTCCTGTTGTCTAGTCTGTGTGGTCCTGTTGTCTAGTCTGTGTGGTCCTGTTGTCTAGTCTGTCTGTGTGGCCCTGTTGTCTAGTCTGTCTATGTGGTCCTGTTGTCTAGTCTGTCTGTGTGGCCCTGTTGTCTAGTCTGTCTGTGTGGTCCTGTTGTCTAGTCTGTCTGTGTGGTCCTGTTGTCTAGTCTGTCTCTTTGGTCCTGTTGTCTAGTCTATCTGTGTGGTCCTGTTGTCTAGTCTGTCTGTGTGGTCCTGTTGTCTAGTCTGTGTGGTCCTGTTGTCTAGCCTGTCTGTGTGGTCCTGTTGTCTAGTCTGTCTGTATGGTCCTGTTGTCTAGTCTGTCTGTGTGGTCCTGTTGTCTAGTCTGTCTGTGTGGTCCTGTTGTCTAGTCTTTCTGTGTGGTCCTGTTGTCTAGTCTGTGTGGCCCTGTTGTCTAGTCTGTCTGTGTGGTCCTGTTGTCTAGTCTGTCTGTGTGGTCCTGTTGTCTAGTCTGTCTGTGTGGTCCTGTTGTCTAGTCTATCTGTGTGGTCCTGTTGTCTAGTCTGTCTGTGTGGTCCTGTTGTCTAGTCTGTGTGGTCCTGTTGTCTAGTCTGTCTGTGTGGTCCTGTTGTCTAGTCTGTCTGTGTGGTCCTGTTGTCTAGTCTGTGTGGTCCTGTTGTCTAGTCTGTGTGGCCATTGTGACCTACTTAGGTCTGTTTTGCTTTATGTAAATTTAACCTCCTGGGTTATGTATTTGTCCTTGGGAGAATTGTCAGTTCACTGGTACAACCCGGTCAACTGAACGCTGTCACATCATGTGATTGTAAGTTTAATCCCTGGCAGAACCTCAACCAATGGACTTGCGACCGTGAGGATCCTTGACTGACCCTCAACCAATAGTCGTAAGACTTTTGAGTTATTTCCCCTTACTCTGAGTTGTATTTAATCACGGGATTCTCAAGTCCAGAGGCCGCCAGATTGACCTAGGGACCAGGAGAGGTGTGCCTGTGGTTAGGTACGCCATTTTGCAGTATTGTTATTTTGTGACATGATTTCACCTTTTGTATAAGGAATTATGTGACTAGTTGTAGTTTACTGAATTTGTGTTCTGGTGTATTATTACACCTTTTTGACTATCGGTGATAGTTTAACCTGTATAAGGATTTCTATTGTTGTAGAGGCAAATTGTCTCTCCTTGGTCTTTTGTTGTAATTATTATGAGGCCATTCAGTTGTGTGTAGTAATGATTTATCACAGCTGTGATATTGTGATTTTTCTCAAACTGTAAGTTGGAGTTGAGTTTATTTATATTACACTGAGAATCTGTACATTTTGATCTTACCTAGTGTCATTATCTTGTACATAAATTAAAAAGGTATTCATAGTTTAAGGCGTGTGAGTCTCTTTGATTTGTCGTGATTTACCCCTAGACTGAATTAACGAGCTCACGGCAAGTTGTTGAGATTCCGTTACAACGTCTTCTATCGGTACCATACCAAACGAACCTGGGGCGTCCGCTTCCTCCGCGGCTGTCGGAGGTCGGACATAACAAGTGGGGGCTCGTCCGGGATTTTGATTTATGTGCAAGTTTGGCACTAGATCTAGTTTGAGTTTGTGATCTAGAGTTTGGTCAGTAGTTCGAAGAAGTTGAACTAGTTATTGAATAGTTGTTTTTGTTATCAGTTGAAGGTAAACATTGTTACTTTGTAGCTATGGATGCTTTGTTGTTAAGTCCTACTGTGGAAGCAGTTGAGAACTTAAGTAGGAAAGATTTGATAACAGTTGTCAAAAAGTTAAACCTGGACTATATTGTTACTCAGACCTCTAGGGTGTTGAAGGACAAAGTTATTGTTTACTTCATTAATGAAGGCATGTTAGATGAGAGTCTTCTTTCTGAAGTTTTGGCACGGGAAGTGGAAATTGTTGATAGGGAGTTTGAGGCCAGACTAAAGTTAGAAAGAGAAGTTCAGATGAAGCGGTTAGAATATGAGTTTGGTATTATTGACAGTAGTTCGAAGTCAGAAGGTCCTTCTCAGTTGTCTGTGGCCCAAACATTGGCCCAGTTTTGCAAATTAGTCCCTAAGTTTGAGGAGTCAGATCTTGTCGTATTTTTTAATACATTTGAGAACATGGCTGAAAGTTGTCAATGGCCTAGTAACGTAGTCACAACGTTACTAAGCACTGTTTTAATTGGTAAGGCTGCCGCCACATACCAGGCACTCTCTCGCGAAGTCCAGTCAGATTACAAAAAGGTCAAGGCTGCCATTCTGAAGGCTTACGAAGTAACTCCAGAAGCCTACAGAACTAAGTTCAGAAAAATTAGGAAACAACAGAACCAAACCTATGTTGAGTTCCTTTTTGAAAAAGAAAAAGTCTTTTCAAGATGGCTCCATTCTGAGAATGTCGACGACTTCGACAAACTCAGAAGTCTGATACTAAGAGAAGATTTCCTCAACGCAGTACCTGAAGAGATCAGACTACACATCTTGGATAACCGAATAACAGACATCAAAAGGGCAGCAGAATCAGCTGATACATACGAGCTGGTGCATCAGAAGTCACAGGGTTCTGGTACCAAATACAATCCGGTACTACCTCTCATCAGCAACAATCCCCCTGCTGGCCAGTTGCTGAGATCTCGTCAATCAACACAGATACCCAGAGTCACAGCCAGGCGACTGATCTGCCACTATTGTTCCAAGCCTGGGCACATCATCAAGAACTGTTTCCTGCGACAGCGAGATAACAGAGAGTATGTACGAACATCATCTCGTTACGCTCTCCCCCATCAAGCAAGTCCAAAGGTGAACCTCGCCCATCGTGATGTCACTACACCAGCGTGTCCACAGGGAGATAACGAAGTGACCACCACTTTCGTCCAGTCATCTTATGACTATCCTCTTCACCAACCGGTTACATCAACAGCAACCAATGGTGAAGAATCGAGAACTGTTGGCTTCACGTCATTCATGACAGATGCTGTCATCAGCAACCCTGGAGACCCAACATCATCGCGGAACATCGTAGTCCTAAGAGACACTGGGGCTTCTCAGTCACTTTTGCTGAGAGACTCATTGAACATCGCTCCAGAAACCAACACCGGTGATGTCACCATCATTCAAGGAGTGGGAGCTGAACCAACAGTAGTTCCACTACATAAGTTCAACCTGAGACATCAGCTCATCCAAGGAGATGTTATCCTTGGGGTGATAGATTCCATACCTGTCCCAGGAGTACACTTGCTCCTAGGTAATGACTTAGCGGGAAGCAAAGTCCACCCCCAGGAAGTTCAGAACCCGTTCTCTACAGACCCCGACGGTGAAAATGAACTGTTCTTTTGGCCGAGAATGCACAACGATGACACCCGTTATTGCAGACATTGTAAGAACTGTCAGTTGGTTGGGAATCCCAGTCAAAATATTCCCAAGGCCGATGAGACCGATTCTTGTGCTACACGAAGCATTTAACAAGATTACCAAGGACTGCGTCACCTACTTCCCAGACCGGAGAAAGAAACAACTGGTTTATCATGTAAACTCACTATCTCTTTCTCCACAGCTAAGTTTATGTTACATATAAGTATTTCTAGTAAATTTGATGATGCTACTCTTTTGTTAAATTTCCCATTGTTGACCCAGTTAGACCATCTTGAACATTTATCTTCTAATGAGAATCAGACATTCTCACAGGTAGTTAAAACTTTACCCTCCATTCCTTGGGATGGCAGGTTACTATAGGCGGTTTTGTAAAAACTTTTCAGCTGTAGCTGAACCACTTGCGGCCTTATTGAAAAAGGGTGTTGAGTTTGAATGGTCAACTAAATGTCATGAAGCCTTGTTGACCATTAAGTCATTTTTATCTAATGCTCCTGTTATGGCTGCACCAGATTTCAGCAAGCCTTTTAAACTTGCCATTGATGCTAGCAATTTAGCCATTGGCTCAGTCTTATTCCAGGAAGACAACCGAGGGATCGATCATCCAATAGCCTTTTTCTCTAGAAAGTTAAATGAGAATCAAAAGAATTATTCCACTATTGGAAAAGAAGCTTTAGCTTTGGTTTTGTCCTTACAGCATTTTGAAGTATATGTCACTTCTTCCATCAATCCAGTCATGGTATGTTCTGATCATGATCCTCTTGAGTTCACTACTAAGTTGGGACAGAATAACAATAGAATTTTAAGATGGTGTCTATTTTTCCAAAACTTTAATCTGGTTATTTCCCATATTAAAGGAACTGACAACATTGTAGCTGACTGTTTGTCAAGAATGTAAAACAACTTTTGATGTTCACATTGATCTTGTGAAACTTTTTTGGTTAGTTATAACCATTTTGCAAATGTTATGGTTGATTAAACTGTAGCCTAGTGGCTGGAGTTCCAAGCTTTCAATCAGATGTGAATTGTACGGTTTTTTCAAAACTGATTACTTGTTGAAAATGCCTGTTATTTTCAAATGAACCTTATTTAAAGGTGGTTTTGTATAATGTGCATTGAGTTGTTATAAAAATGTATCACATTATTCAGTTGATGTTGTAGTGGGACATTTAAATAAAGGAATTAAGTTGTAAGTTTCCCACATATTATATCCAGATGGATATGTTTGGTTTCCTTTGCATAAGGAACTTTGATGTATTATTACTTTGGGAAGGATTGTTTCCCTTTGGTAAATTGTAAAAAGGTGAATTGTTTCCCTTTAATTTTTAAGGATGTTTTTTATTGACATAGAAATTTTGTTAGTTACTATAATTGGACATTTTTTGTGTCAGATTTGTTCCATATAGTGATTGCCATTTTTGTGTAACAAAAATGCCTCTCTAAAAGGGAGGGGATGTGACCTACTTAGGTCTGTTTTGCTTTATGTAAATTTAACCTCCTGGGTTATGTATTTGTCCTTGGGAGAATTGTCAGTTCACTGGTACAACCCGGTCAACTGAACGCTGTCACATCATGTGATTGTAAGTTTAATCCCTGGCAGAACCTCAACCAATGGACTTGCGACCGTGAGGATCCTTGACTGACCCTCAACCAATAGTCGTAAGACTTTTGAGTTATTTCCCCTTACTCTGAGTTGTATTTAATCACGGGATTCTCAAGTCCAGAGGCCGCCAGATTGACCTAGGGACCAGGAGAGGTGTGCCTGTGGTTAGGTACGCCATTTTGCAGTATTGTTATTTTGTGACATGATTTCACCTTTTGTATAAGGAATTATGTGACTAGTTGTAGTTTACTGAATTTGTGTTCTGGTGTATTATTACACCTTTTTGACTATCGGTGATAGTTTAACCTGTATAAGGATTTCTATTGTTGTAGAGGCAAATTGTCTCTCCTTGGTCTTTTGTTGTAATTATTATGAGGCCATTCAGTTGTGTGTAGTAATGATTTATCACAGCTGTGATATTGTGATTTTTCTCAAACTGTAAGTTGGAGTTGAGTTTATTTATATTACACTGAGAATCTGTACATTTTGATCTTACCTAGTGTCATTATCTTGTACATAAATTAAAAAGGTATTCATAGTTTAAGGCGTGTGAGTCTCTTTGATTTGTCGTGATTTACCCCTAGACTGAATTAACGAGCTCACGGCAAGTTGTTGAGATTCCGTTACAACGTCTTCTATCGGTACCATACCAAACGAACCTGGGGCGTCCGCTTCCTCCGCGGCTGTCGGAGGTCGGACATAACACCATGTTGTCTAGTCTGTCTCTTTGGTCCTGTTGTCTAGTCTGTCTGTGTGGTCCTGTTGTCTAGTCTGTCTGTGTGGTCCTGTTGTCTAGTCTGTCTGTGTGGTCCTGTTGTCTAGTCTGTCTGTGTGGTCCTGTTGTCTAGTCTGTCTGTGTGGTCCTGTTGTCTAGTCTGTCTGTGTGGTCCTGTTGTCTAGTCTGTCTGTGTGGTCCTGTTGTCTAGTCTGTCTGTGTGGTCCTGTTGTCTAGTCTGTCTGTGTGGTCCTGTTGTCTAGTCTGTCTGTGTGGTCCTGTTGTCTAGTCTGTGTGGTCCTGTTGTCTAGTCTGTCTGTGTGGTCCTGTTGTCTAGTCTGTGTGGCCCTGTTGTCTAGTCTGTCTCTTTGGTCCTGTTGTCTAGTCTGTCTGTGTGTCCCTGTTGTCTAGCCTGTCTGTGTGATCCTGTTGTCTAGTCTGTGTGGTCCTGTTGTCTAGTCTGTCTGTGTGGTCCTGTTGTCTAGTCTGTCTGTGTGGTCCTGTTGTCTAGTCTGTGTGGTCCTGTTGTCTAGTCTGTCTGTGTGGTCCTGTTGTCTAGTCTGTGTGGTCCTGTTGTCTAGTCTGTCTGTGTGGTCCTGTTGTCTAGTCTGTGTGGTCCTGTTGTCTAGTCTGTCTGTGTGGTCCTGTTGTCTAGTCTGTCTGTGTGGTCCTGTTGTCTAGTCTGTGTGGTCCTGTTGTCTAGTCTGTCTGTGTGGTCCTGTTGTCTAGTCTGTGTGGTCCTGTTGTCTAGTCTGTCTGTGTGGTCCTGTTGTCTAGTCTGTCTGTGTGGTCCTGTTGTCTAGTCTGTCTCTTTGGTCCTGTTGTCTAGTCTGTCTGTGTGGCCCTGTTGTCTAGCCTGTCTGTGTGATCCTGTTGTCTAGTCTGTGTGGTCCTGTTGTCTAGTCTGTGTGGTCCTGTTGTCTAGTCTGTCTCTTTGGTCCTGTTGTCTAGTCTGTCTGTGTGGTCCTGTTGTCTAGTCTGTCTGTGTGGTCCTGTTGTCTAGTCTGTCTGTGGGGTCCTGTTGTCTAGTCTGTCTATGTGGTCCTGTTGTCTAGTCTGTCTGTGTGGTCCTGTTGTCTAGTCTGTCTGTGTGGTCCTGTTGTCTAGCCTGTCTGTGTGGTCCTGTTGTCTAGTCTGTCTGTGTGGTCCTGTTGTCTAGTCTGTCTGTGTGATCCTGTTGTCTAGTCTGTGTGGTCCTGTTGTCTAGTCTGTGTGGTCCTGTTGTCTAGCCTGTCTGTGTGGTCCTGTTGTCTAGTCTGTCTGTATGGTCCTGTTGTCTAGTCTGTCTGTGTGGTCCTGTTGTCTAGTCTGTCTGTGTGGTCCTGTTGTCTAGTCTTTCTGTGTGGTCCTGTTGTCTAGTCTGTGTGGCCCTGTTGTCTAGTCTGTCTGTGTGGTCCTGTTGTCTAGTCTGTCTGTGTGGTCCTGTTGTCTAGTCTGTCTGTGTGGTCCTGTTGTCTAGTCTGTGTGGCCCTGTTGTCTAGTCTGTGTGGTCCTGTTGTCTAGTCTGTCTGTGTGGTCCTGTTGTCTAGTCTTTCTGTGTGGTCCTGTTGTCTAGTCTGTGTGGCCCTGTTGTCTAGTCTGTCTGTGTGGTCCTGTTGTCTAGTCTGTCTGTATGGTCCTGTTGTCTAGTCTGTCTGTGTGGTCCTGTTGTCTAGTCTGTCTGTGTGGTCCTGTTGTCTAGCCTGTCTGTGTGGTCCTGTTGTCTAGTCTGTCTGTATGGTCCTGTTGTCTAGTCTGTCTGTGTGGTCCTGTTGTCTAGTCTGTCTGTGTGGTCCTGTTGTCTAGCCTGTCTGTGTGGTCCTGTTGTCTAGTCTGTCTGTGTGGTCCTGTTGTCTAGTCTGTCTGTGTGGTCCTGTTGTCTAGTCTGTCTGTGTGGTCCTGTTGTCTAGTCTGTCTGTATGGTCCTGTTGTCTAGTCTGTCTGTGTGGTCCTGTTGTCTAGCCTGTCTGTGTGGTCCTGTTGTCTAGTCTGTGTGGCCATGTTGTCTAGTCTGTCTGTGTGGTCCTGTTGTCTAGTCTGTCTGTGTGGTCCTGTTGTCTAGTCTGTCTGTATGGTCCTGTTGTCTAGTCTGTCTGTGTGGTCCTGTTGTCTAGTCTGTCTGTGTGGTCCTGTTGTCTAGTCTGTCTGTGTGGTCCTGTTGTCTAGTCTTTCTGTGTGGTCCTGTTGTCTAGTCTGTGTGGCCCTGTTGTCTAGTCTGTCTGTGTGGTCCTGTTGTCTAGTCTGTCTGTATGGTCCTGTTGTCTAGTCTGTCTGTGTGGTCCTGTTGTCTAGTCTGTCTGTGTGGTCCTGTTGTCTAGTCTTTCTGTGTGGTCCTGTTGTCTAGTCTTTCTGTGTGGTCCTGTTGTCTAGTCTGTCTGTGTGGTCCTGTTGTTTAGTCTGTGTGGTCCTGTTGTCTAGTCTGTCTGTATGGTCCTGTTGTCTAGTCTGTCTGTGTGGTCCTGTTGTCTAGTCTGTCTGTGTGGTCCTGTTGTCTAGTCTGTCTGTGTGGTCCTGTTGTCTAGTCTGTCTGTGTGGTCCTGTTGTCTAGTCTGTCTGTGTGGTCCTGTTGTTTAGTCTGTGTGGTCCTGTTGTTTAGTCTGTGTGGTCCTGTTGTCTAGTCTGTCTGTGTGGTCCTGTTGTCTAGTCTGTCTGTGTGGCCCGGCGCCCGGGGACAAACTTTCGATTTGCACCCCCCTCGAACTTTTCATTTGCACCCCCCCCCCTCGACCTTTTTATTTGCCACCCGCCAAACTTTCAATTTGACGCCCCCCCCCCCCCCCTAAGGTCGGCGCCCGGGGACATATGTCCTCCCCCGCCCCCCTCCCCTCGCTACGCCTCTGACGATAAGTGACAGACGTGATGACCCCTGAAACCCACAATTATCCAAGGGATGACGGGTAGTCTAGTTGGCTCTGAAAGTTGCTGTCCTTCAGTCGTTTTAAAAACATTATTTGATGCAGAGAGATTTTACCTTTTATATATTAGAATGTTTGTTGTTAGTCAGCGAATATGAAATGAAATTTAAATATTCAATGTCTTGATACAAAACACCACACAAGACACATACGTATTTTTTTTACACTGTAATTTTGATTTTTGGGTGTAAATTATGAATGAAAAATTTACCAATTTACTGAATTCAGAAGCCAGATTAACTAATATGTCGTGTAATTAATGATATTAAGCTGTGATTTCAGGAAAATCAACCAGCCGAGCAAACTCATATTTAAGTTATTATCAGTTATTCCCCTTGGTTAGCGGGAAGTAACTCAGATAAAGACTTTTTTTTATGGTGGAGGGGGGGGGGGGGGAGGGCAATCAATTTAAAAAAAGCGTGAGCCATTTATTGAACCCCAACCGCTTGGTCCTCGTGCATAGATCCATCAAGTTTAATTAGGTCAATTGGTTTTTGATACTTGCATTCAACACATTTGACCGCTAAGGTAGGTTTTAATTAAATGTTGGTGATTTATTCCTATACTTTATCATGTATAACAAATTATTGCTTAAGGTTTGAAATGTATTTTATCACACCATAATATTAAACTAATTAGCGTTAAGACACTTAATTACCAAAGATAGAGCGATGTTGATGTGGTCACTTCAATAAGCAGATGCTGGCCGTGCTGACATTTCTGGCCAGTGCTGGTCACTTGGTCTACGGTGACCGGCTGCAACCAAAAGACTTGTCAGAGGCGTCGACACAATTTTCCCAGGCGCTGTATGGGCGGCTGGCAGTGGACACGCCGAATAGCGTCTATTCTCCGTTCTGGTAAAATAACTACATATATTTGAAAGGGGAACAGGGCATTTCCCCCCTGTCAATTACCCCCCGGATATTTCCTTCCGACATTACCCCCCAGAGTAATTACCCCCCCTGTCAATTACCCCCCAACCAGTAGGACATTACCCCCCCCCCCGGACAGGGTTAGAGGTAGGGTTAGGGTTAGGGCTAGGGTTAGGGCTAGGGCTAGGGTTAGGGTTAGGGTTAGGGTTAGGGCTAGGGCTAGGGCTAGGGTTAGGGCTAGGGCTAGGGCTAGGGCTAGGGCTAGGGTTAGGGTTAGGGTTAGGGTTAGGGTTAGGTTTTAGGGCTGGGGTTATGGTTAGGGTTAGGGTTAGGTTTTAGGGCTAGGGTTAAGGTTAGGGTTAGGGTTAGGGTTAGGGCTAGGGCTAGGGCTAGGGTTAGGGTTAGGTTTTAGGGCTGGGGTTATGGTTAGGGTTAGGGTTAGGTTTTAGGGCTAGGGTTAAGGTTAGGGTTAGGGTTAGGGTTAGAGCTAGTTTTAGGGTTAGGGTTGTGTCTAGCTTTGGTTTTGGTTTTGAGTGAAGTTTTAGGCTAAGGTGGATGCTTAGGTTTTGGTCTTTTTCTTAAGGTTTGGATTAAAGTAGTATATAGGGATAAAATTCTAGTTAGAGTTAGGATTTTAACTTGATAGGGGGGGGTAATTCCCCGGGGGGGTAATTGACAGGGGGGTAATTGACAGGGGGGTAATTGCTCCGGGGGGTAAATACGGGGGGGGGGAATGTCCGGGGGGGGGGGCAATATCCAGGGGGGTAATGTCCTGTAGCCATTTGAAAGTAGTTTTTCTTTCAAGCGTCTCTTCGGGGGGGGGGGGGGGGGGGAAGGGGGGGGGGGCACCGTCCCCCCAAAACACGCGTACACCACCCCCATGAAATATAATGGGGAAAAAATTATACCAGTGTCGGCCCCACCCCACCTTGAAATTTTTTTGTTCAAACATTCGCTAAAACAAATATTTGCAGTGCCCTCCTCCTCCCCCCCCCCCCCCCCCCCCCACCAGTTATAAAAATGTCGCCCTAGGTATGGAATAACGAAAAATTCCTGGCTATTTTTAGCATCCACGCGGCCTTGACAATGATGTCACTTGGTGCCAGAGGTCAGACGTCACGTGAGATGACCACGACTCTGAGAATTACCGACCTAGGTGACGCTGTACATGAGATGTACAGAGAACTTATCACAGATGTAAGCCTTGTATTGGAGCCTTGGGTAGCTTGTTTAAAGTGTACAGTCACATGATAATATACAGCCATGCTATACACTATATAGTGATGGGTATAAATGTTACAAGGATGGGTATACAATACAGTTCGTTGGTATACAATATGTTTATAACGAGCGAGTTGTTGATTATTGTAATGTCCATCCTGTTGTCTAGTTCAACTCCGTGCGACACATCGGACTTAGCACAGTAAACACCTTCTACATGGACCATAGAGATGAGATCAACCCGGTATTTATACACAACATCACCAGTTACTACAAGGTCAAGGTAGTCATCACAGACGTGTTTCACCTCAGACTTGTGCAGGAGGCAAGCAATGATGTGCGGACAACTCACACGACACTAATATGTTACGTGCTGTTTGTGAACATATTTCACTGTTTCATTCGCTATCACTAAAACTATATATATATATATATATATATATATATATATATATATATATATATATATATATATATATATATATATATATATATATATATATATATATATTGGTTTGTACGTTATCTAGTTGAATTATTGGTTAGTAGGAGATTAAAAGTTAATGTCATTGATGTTGCAAAAGAGAAGAGTTAAATAATTTGATACTTGGGTAGTTTAAAAAACCATATATAGCGCTAAATCCAACTACGGACCATAGTTGATTATTGTAGATTTGGCCTACACGCCATATCCAATATAAAAAAAAGCTAATGTAATTGATAATCGAAAAAAAACGAGTAAACAAATATAAGGCACTAAAACCCATCGCAGATCATAGTTTGACTTAGATTAGGCTTCCATGCCCTAGCTAACATAATTTAACAAACCAGCATGTGATTTTGTTCACTATTGAGCGACATTCAGGCAATAATTTCGCCAATGTTTTTTCTTGGCTCTGTAGATTCCCTCTCGGATGTTTACCTTCTGAACGCAGTTGTTTTAGAGGGAAGCTGGGAGAGAACTTTTTCAGCAGAACGGACCAGAAATCAGACTTTCTACAAGAACGGTCACTCTGTTAGCCAGGTAACTTACTTTATTTCAACATGATAAATATGTACAAACTAATGGATAACTTCCGATTTGAATGCCATCAAATATATTGACCCTAATACAAACCATCCACTAATTTATGACTTAACCTTATAAACTATTCAACAGCATGAGTGAACTATATAAACCCTCCACCAATATATGACTGAACTATATAACCCCTCCACCAATATATGACTGAACCATATAAACCAGCATAAACATGACTTTCCCATATGAAGACACAACCAAAGCATGGCTAAATAAGAGCCCAACAGCGACCCATAAGCACCCCAATATGTATTTAAGCATGAGTCACAAACTGATGATCCCAAAATACTCGCAGGTTTTAAAAATAAAAACTTTAACCGTTATGAAAATAATATCATTGTTGCCAACAAGAGGCGGTGACCTCAGATCACTCAGATGTTGATGTTGTCATGTCCGACAACTGCAGGTGGCGCTGATGAATGACGAACGGACGACAAACTTCAAACGGGATAACTTGAATGAGGTGGATGTGGTGGAGCTGCCACTCCTGGGTGGAAGATTTTGTTTTTACATCGTTCTTCCACAAAAGGTGGATGGGATAAAAAAAATAGGTTTGTCATTTATAAAAAAAATATTATTACTCTCCTAAATACAAAACACAGTTTGAATACATGCACTCTACTAATAACATTTTAATACAACTACTTTCACAATTTACTAAATAGTTATATTTTCTAAAATGCTAAAAAACATTTCAAACAAAAGGTTCTTACAACTTTTGCAATGTTGATTTACTAGGTCTAGGCAATAATTTAATTAAGGTTGTTTTAAACAGAAGAACTTTTGGTAACACCGGGGAAAGTTGAGGAACTGTTAACTGGTCTGACCCTACAGAGACTGGGTGTCAGCATCCCAAAGTTTTACATATATATATAATATACATATACTATATATATATATGTATACATATATTATATATACATATATATATATATATATATGTATATATATATATATATATATACATTATATATATATATATATATACATAATATATATATATATATATGTATATATATATATATATATATACATATATATATATATATATATGTATATATATATATATATATATATATATATATATATATATACATATATATATATATATATATATATATATGTATATATATATATATATATATATATATATATATATATATATATATATATATGTATATATATATATTATATATATATATATATATATATATATATATACATATAATATATATATATATATATATATATATATATATATATATATGTATATATATATATATATATATATATATTATATATATATATATATATATATATATATATATATATATATATGACTAACGTTGGTTGTACGCGTGCAGGTGGAGTGTACCTTCAAATGTTGATTCACAAAGCCAGGATTGACGTCCATGAGACTGGAATCTCTGCTGCTACTGGCGTCATCACGGGTCCTGCCAATGTGGCAAGTCAGACGAGGAAGAAATTTCTTGCTGACCATCCTTTCGTCTACTTTCTCAGAGACAAGCAGTCCGGACACATTGTGCTGCAAGGAAAGTTCTCTGGTTAGACTAATACAAGTTTAAAAATTAATAAAATTGTATGTTCAAATGTTTGATTTTTACTAAAAAAAAATCATAAAGATATAGAAAAAATAATGAATCGGGTTTTGTAGGATGCTAATTAAAACAGTGTTCAGCAGTCAAATGTAATCTACTTTTTTAGTAGAATGTAATTGTTAATTATCAACTCGGCAGCGCTAATTAAAATGGGTTTTAAATAAACCGAGAGTGATCTCCCCTAAACTTTCTCGGATATTCTAAAATAAAACTACGAGGGATGTCAACTCAGGACATAGACAATATTTGTAATCCATTTTTAATTACTTAAACTTTTTATAATAGAATGGAATTTCGTAAAAAAAAGAATTGCACACTAAGTGAACGCCTAATAAAATGTGCATAATAGTGCGCAATATTATTAGTACTTTATAAATTTACGTGCGTTTTTTGAGAAATCGGAAATAGCGTAAATTAGTACTTTCGGTCAACGAAAATTACTCAAAATTTAACAGAAGGTAGAGAATTAGATCTTTTACTTACGTGTAAAATTTAATTTATCTAAGTGAAATAGTACTCAAGTTATAGGCTTTTGAAAAATTCAAAGTAGAATAAGTACCACTTCAGGTTATTGGAAATCGCTCAAAAGGTGATACGGATCTACGATTTTGATAAAATACCTATATATGAAATTTCATCAACCTAGCTGTAACGGTACTCAAGTTATCGTGTTTACACACGGACAGACAGACAGACAGACAGACACACAGACATACGGACAGGATTGCAAAATTATGTTTTTCTGTATCAGTGAGGTGTAAAACGTCGAGATCTGTAAAAATCTCGATTTTTTTTTGCACGATTACAATACTTTCTCTGTACTTCGTATATTGACAATTTCTATGCTATGTAATCTCTTGTCTCTTGGTTACAACTTTACAAGTGAAGCTACTTTGGTTTGTGTTCACTAGATTAATGGGTGTTGAGATTATTAAATATATATATATATATATATATATATATATATATATATATATATATATATATATATATATATTTAAAAAGAAATTTTTTTGTTACCTCTATTAAAAGTGAATTTTAACTGGGCCAACTCAACAAATAGCTAGAGATAAGGGTTGGGGATGTGACCTGACCCCTGTATCACTAGCTTATATTGCAAGTAAAATGACAATAAAATAGCACAAATAATGAATGTTACCTACAACAACAAAAAAATAAAAAAAAATAAACGTTTTTAAATGTTATTTTCTGTTAATTAGTGCACACATTTAATGCATATAAAAATTGAACTTATTTTTAAAAATACAAATAGAAAAACTATTTAATTTTTATTTTATTAATTAAATTTTAATAAATATTACATTTTATGAACAATTTTGAAAAGCTATTGGCTATTGAACAGGTACTCTTTAATTTGCACCATACTATTTTAGTGCATGTTTTGGGAATAGTGCCTCAAAACATTAAAGAAACCACTAAAGTCATGAGAGAGAAGGTTCTAGAATTAAGTGATCGGTCCCACCACTTACCCAACTTTCTCAGCCGTCGGGTTGTTTTAGTTACTTCCGCTGATAAGAAAAACTGATAACTTTCAAATTTTTGTTGTGATGAATTGTTCTATACAAAACGTGACGGCAGAATTGATTCCATAGCATGAGCATGATAGCCGTAGATTATTAAAATATCTTGCGTTTGTTCGTTTCTTCTTTCCTGATTGCGATTTAATTTCAGAAGAAATTAAATTTTTGAAGCGTGACCGTTTAAAATGATGACACCGGCTGAGGCGCGTGTAAAATCACGTGATGGTGGCGGAGTTATTTCGTCAGTGACAAGTTGGTTGTATCGATTTGTTTTTGTAATTAGTGTACACGACGTGTTCAATGCCACACACCTCGTTATATGTTTGCCTCTATTAGGTTCAATAAGATGTCCAACTCTCTGATTTACAATGTCCGATTGACCATATTTTAGTCCCTTATCGCATTTAGTTTTTTTTCCAGAAATTTATCTCCGGGGGGGGGGGGGGGGGGGATATAAATTAGTTACTGTGCTCCGAGGTGGAATGGAGGGGGGGAGTAGAGTGGTCGAATACTTGATTACGAACCCAAAAGTCTCGAGCTCGTAAGATTCCACTGTGTCTCCTCAGCTCTAATAGGTATCCGACTTACGTTGGTGATCGTAAGACTATGCTCGGCTCAGTAGTGACCACACTATCCCTATATGTGCCGAAATGTAAAATAATGGGCTCGACTTTGCCCTTTTGATATTCTGGTCCGATAGGGTCAAACTTCATTAGTGGTCAAATTAGTTCAACTATTCAAACGATTAGGTTACCAAAAGAAAAACCTCGTTAAAAAACCAAACTAGAATCCAGATGACTCTCACCAAACAACTTGCCGGACGCAATCTGTAGAAAACAACAACATGTGCAGTCTAAACTTAGCTTAGAAGTGTTTGATCAACAGGTAGAAAATAAAAGCGATACGAGATTTAAAATAAAATACTTAAAAAAAACTTTTTAAAAAACCACGTTTTTCTTGTGGACTAAAAAGTAGAAAATAACTATTTACATACATTTGATGACAAAAAACGTGGGTACGTTCACCATCAAATTTCCCGACCCATCTGCCCGACCCACGTTTTTTGTCATCAAATGTATGTAAATAGTTATTTTCTACTTTTTAGTCCACAAGAAAAACGGGGTTTTTTAAAAAGTTTTTTTTAAGTATTTTATTTTCTCCTTTTTAGTCCGTTGCTACACATGAAAAACGTGGTTTTTAAAAAAGTTTTTATATAGTTCATTTTCTACTTTATCTAATGACTTGATTAAGTATGAATTGACTAAGTGTTTATAAATACACGGACTAAAAATATTGAGCGACCAGGATTCGAACCTGGGTTGTCGCGGCCACAACGCGAAGTACTAACCACTATACGATCACGGCCAGCGCGCTCACATCGATTGGGGCCGAAGTAACTGTTTCAATAGGCCTCCAGTCTTGTCGGTATCTTTAGAAATCATGTCCTCAAATTTATGGTCCTTGGGGCGTAATTAAATTAAGCTAATTACGGTCTCTAATTGCTAGTTTTTATGATTGCATCTGAAATTGTTAGGCGAAAGTAGCGTGTATGCCAAATTTCAGATCTCTAGAGCAATCAGAAGTGGGCTAATTTTCGATGTCAATTTTAACAACAAACAAACAAATCCACAAATCCACAAACGCGAAGCTGAGTTAAGAAAAACGTGTTAATAACAACCTATCAGGAGCGAGACCTTCCGACAAGATAAACGACAAACTAGTTTGGATGTAGATCGTGTGGCATATCGAAGAGATGTAGTAAACAAAGACTAGAGAGCTGATGGCATCATAGGTCATCATAGGTCATCATAGGTCATCATAGGTCATCATAGGTCATTATAGGTCATCATAGGTCATCATAGGTCATCATAGGTCATCAGAAGTCATCATAGGTCATCAGACCAGCAAGGTCAGGCGCGCATTGAACACTTATCGCTCCATCTGCATGTCAAGTGCACTACCTACACGTTCCAAAACCAGGGACAGCAATGTGACATTCGTTTTTTTTTTTTGCAAGAATCTGAGAAGTGGTAACACAAACTAATAATGGCACATCTAATACCCTTTTTTAATTTGATGCCTGCGTCATTTATTAAATATCTAATGGCATGGGAAATTTCAAATCGGGCGAAACGCTTTTCTTCAAATGCAAATGGAGATGATCGGACATACAAACAAATAGCATTACTAATTATTTAAAAAGGCTGAATTTTTGTTTTGGATTATGCATCCAAAACCATTCTCGGTGGCTAATCACTGCAACACGTATAGGCAATTTTCATGAAATTACCAGGTGTTTTTTTTTACATTCGATTTTTAAAAAGAAACGCAGAAAGAGAAAAAGTTGAGTTTAAAAATCGAAACTCTTTTGCCACGACTCCTTGTGAGTTTGAATTTGATTGGTTGTTGCATCACAGTTAATGTCCGTTTAGAAATTGTCAATTCGAAAAATTCATGAACCTAATTATGGCTAATGAATGACATATCTAGGAAGTTCTGGAATGTTCGAGACACCAGGTGTTTTACAATATAAACGTACAGTCTCTGGCAGTGTTCCTCAATCGTCTGTTAGTGCACACTCTCAAGTTTTCATTGGTTATTGCTATGTCTATGAAATTTATTTTGTGAAATAGTTTAATAAGCTGCTCTATAATAATATACGGTTATTTTAAACTTGAACATTTTTTGTCAATGAAGTTTTAAAAAAAAATTAGCCTTGTGTGGCATTGTAGATATATAATCTTTAGGTGGGATCTATCGAGTATAGAACTTTAGATAGTTCAAAATATTAAAGGGAGTTTAAAATAACAAATTTTAGTGAGTTTCCAGTGAGCTAGTTGCTTCAGGATAAAAACTTTATTTAGTTATATTGAGCCGGGAAATTTAATCAAAATATTTTCTGAGTCGAGTAATTTAATCTAAAAACAAAATATTTTCAGAGTCGAGTAATTTAATCTAAAAACAAAATATTTTCAGAGTCGAGTAATTTAATCTAAAAACAAAATGGCTGAAGAGGACAAAACAGGGGACGTGATACTCAAGCAGGAAACAAGAATGATAATCGAGATAGTAAATGTTGTTTTTCTCTATTTTTTCTTCTCTGTGTTTGGAATTGTGACCAATGTCATCAACATGATTATCTTCTACAAGCAAGGATTGAAAAGCGCCATGAACATTTGTTTGTTTGCCCTGGCGGCAACAGACATATTGAACTTCGTCTATTTACTGGAGTGTTCTTTTTTTCTCAACCCGTTAGTCGAGTACTCAGGTGTGAGAGTCAACATGAGGCACCTGGTCTATGTGGCTGCCGGTTGGCCGCACGTGGTGTGCACCAGGATAGCCTACCTGATCATGGCTTACGTCACAGCAGAGAGGTGCATCAGCGTGGCCCTCCCCCTCAAGGTCAAGGCCATCGTCACGCCCAGAAGAACGAAGATCGCCATTTGTTTGATGCTGGTGTTCTCTGCCGTGATGGTGATGCCGGAGTACGCCTCTGTCTACCTGGACTGGCAGCTGATCCTCCCCAGAAACGAGTCAGTCCTCACCCTACAATTTGCCAGCAACAGAATGTACATCGGTACCGCTTCGTTGCTTGTCAACACGGCCATGAGCGGGTTCTCGATTCTCCTCGTGTTTTTCTTCACAGCCATTTTAATTTGGAAACTGAATCACAATTTAAAATGGCGTCAACAACACTGCAATGATCCGATAGATGCGACGTCGAACAAGGGGAAGAAAGCATCGAAGATGGTCATGTTGATGTCGAGTACTTTGATCGTGTCCACGATACCCAATGTAATCATATCGTTAGCTGTCGTCATTTTTCCCGATATTAGTGCGAATCGATTACAAGAAAACCTGTTCAACGTCATATGTTCATTTGCTTTTATCTGCGAATCTGTGCAATCCAATACAAGTATTGTGTTCTACTATAAAATGAGTACCAAATACAGAGAAACTTTTAATGAAACGATTATATGTAAAACTTTCAATGACAAATAGTAACAACGGTGTTTGTACAGAGACCAGTGGCGTAGACAGGGGGGGGGGGTTAGGAGGGGGGGTCAGGATCCCCCCATAGACCCTTCGGTAGATACATAAAGGTTGAGCGGGGGGTGCAAAATCGAAAGTCTAAGGGGGGGGGGGTGCAAATCAAAAGTTTATCCTCGGGGGCCGGAGAGGGATGCTACGCCTCTGATATATATACATTTATAATGCGGGAAAAAATTTGAACCCCCCCCCCCATGAGACGATCCTGGCTACGCCACTGACAGAGACATACATTATTTTAATCCCATTTATTGGACTGCAAGAGGAAACAGCGATATATAACCTACTCAGTCTTTAAAATATCATATCCAGTTAATTAAGTCATCTGATATTTTAAAAATAAAACTTTAGTATGTCTCTTAAATGTTTATTATGACTGTTTCTTAATTTAACATCAATTTCTACTGTTCCTACTTTACTTTTCCTTATTAAAAAAAGTTTTTTTTTCCATTTAAACTAATATCAATATTTTAACAGTTAGGAAATGACGAGGCCTAGACACAGAAGTCTTGAGTCTGATATCTAAGCTAAATGTCATCCCTCGATGGAACTGACCCTTGTCCAAACAAGCTGGTGCGATAATCCTGGCGATGAAGTAAAACCCCGGCAGTCTCCTACGGCTCGAGGACTGGCAACAAATTCACGACAATTCTTGCTGTGGTCAGAGTTTCTTTCAGGCATCTCTTCAGGGGGGGGGGGGGGGCTGAACGAAATGGAATTTATATAAAAAACATATAATTTTGCTCCCCCACCCCGGGAAAATGTTGTCCGCCCCCCCCCCCCCCCCCGAAAATATCAAGTGCCCCCCGAATAAAAAAGTCTGGAAGAACCACTGGTTGTGGCCTGTCTCGCTCACGGGCATAGCATTGGATTAGATTCACGATCTCAAAAGCATTGTATAAATAATTGAAAGATCAAATAACAAGATGTTCAGTATAGGTTTTTTTCAACGAGGTTTGTGTTTTCTTGAGGAAAAGTTGGGCGCTATTGACCAATCCAAGGGAATGTAATAACAGGAATATGTGGCAAAATAACCAATGTAATTTTTTTTTACATTAGCCCCCCGCTCACCCTCCCTCCCCTCAGATAACAAAATTGCGTCTAAACATCTGAAAGAAACTCTAACTTCAGCTTCTATCTCTCAAACAGTGTACACAAGCTATGGGTAAAAATATCTTAAGAACTTGATTTTATTTCGATCTTCAAACTCCATTCCAACATCCACCTTTAATGCTCAACTCTGTATCTTCTCTCACAGGTGGTAAATTCAATTCAGTTTTTCCTCGTTGCAAGAACAGACGGCTACATACAACAAGTTGTGTACTGGTCAGCTTTATTTCTTTATTCCCTAACAGTATACTGGTCAGTTTTAGATCGTTAACAGCGCTTCAATAGAATGCTTAGACAGGTTGTCCACTGGTCAGTTTTACCCCGTTAATACCGAAATATTAATAGGCTAATACAATAGGCGTACTGACCAAGATCGAGTTTATTCGACGGTAGTCAAATTTTAAACCTGAATTTTAATGACCTATCAGTCTTTGTAAACATTCTTAAAGCATAACATTAAGAGGGAATAAATAATATTTTTCTCTGCTCAACGTTTAATCTTAGTGTTCCACAAATGTATGTAGCTGTTTTGTATTATTGTTATTAGATGTGTTAGCAAGAGTATCATCTTGATACTTAGTGAACCTATTGCACTTTTGTAAAGACCGCTTGAGATTTAAAAATAAAGCAATACCAATTCACACGAATTTCACACACTTCACACAATTGCATATTCATAATCATGCATATGTTACATATAAATAAAATTCGGGCCTACATAAATATACAAATGTATGCATTTATTCTATATGTGTACAGTGCCGGCGCCAAGTTATTTAGCGCCCTAGGCAAAGCTTATTAAAACGCCGCCCACCCCCCCCCCCCTTGCAATTTTTTTCGGGTCTCATATCATATAGGCCTATATCTGTAATCTAAGCGGCTATGTAGTGTGTCAGTCCGTCATCGCAATAGATTTTGGAACCCTAAAAGTAATCACATCACATGTCGTGCTTTTTACTTGCATCGCAGAGTCTTATTATAAGTAATAGAGTAGGGTTTGTTTATATAACGACTTAAATGTATTTTATAGTTGCTACTGTTTTTACTCTTTTGCATAACGTAAAGAAAATATTAAATACACGCACATTGCTAATACATATTAAACAGATTAAACCCCCAAGAAGGAATTATTGTTGCAATAATATAATTAGAAAAATGTGAATGCAAATTCTGCGGATGTGTAAGAGTACATTATTGTTAGAATATTATAATTAGCATGGATTGATAAAAGGCAATCCTTTATTTGTTTTATACACTGAACGAACTGTTTACTAATTATTGTTTCTATCTTTCGGTTTGCGGACAAGCTGGGGTTTTTATATTCGTTCACTAAATTGAATCAGGCGCGTCCGCCAGCGCTCAGTCAGGATACGATTTGGCGCCACGGACTACACTGTAAGCACTGTGCGTTTATGTTTTCATTTAAGTTGTGTTTATGTTATGAGTGTTGTGTTTGTGTTTTCGTTTGTGTTTTTTTGCGTTTGCATTTGTGTTTGCATTGTGTTTGTGTTTTCATTTGTGTTTTTATTTGCGTTTGTTTTTTTCTTTTGCGTTTGTGTGTTGCTTTGTGTTTTCTTTTGTGTTTGCGTCGTGTTTGAGTTTGTGTTTTTATTTTGTTTGTGTTTAGTTTTGTTCTGTACCTAAGTTGGTGCTTTTAAAATAGATAAATAGATTTACCGTGGAGGAGCACGGGTATGCAGCTAGTATATATATATATATATATATATATATATATATATATATATATATATATATATATATGTGTGTGTGTGTGTGTGTGTGTGTGTATTAGTAGACTGTCTCACTAAATTTTGAATTACACCATTTGATTTGACCTATTTCATTGCAAAGTTTATCCACCATGAGACAACAAACGACACAGAGATAGGTTCAAAATCATTTCTGGTCTGAAATAGTGGAGTTTTAAAATATCTTATTTTTTACCCACCGAAAGTTATGAATAGTGTACCTTCTTAGGTAAGTTGGTCAAAAGATTATGAAATATGGAAACTTTATATGTGTAATGGTTTCCCGTGTTAGTTTCTATTCTTATGGTTTTTTGTTTTGTTTTTTGCATTCATATAATTCATTTTGAATGAATTCATTTTTATACCCTAGTCATTCTTCCCCTATTCGACTATTTAAAGAGGATCAGTAAGCCATGGAAGTGGCTTAAAGCTTTGCCTTTTTTCAATCTACAATTTCTTTAGTTGTTTTTTTCCCCTACGCAACAGTGTGTGTTAGTTACTGTAGAACAATCTCATTTTCACCAACGCGAAGAGCTATTTATAAGTCTAACTAAATGGATAGTTAGTCCTGGTCGCCGAAATAGATCGCTACGCTTTTGAATATTACCCTTTCTTTAGCTTATATGATATAATCAAAGTTATTAATTATTAGGTACCTTTTTAATAATAACGATTACACATTTTTGCACCCCCACATGGATAGCGCCCTAGGCGACCGCCTAGTTCGCCTTATAGGTAGCGCCGGTCCTGTATGTGTACTTTGCTCGGTCCTTATTCAATGTCTTAAAATAGTCATACAATAGCCAATGGTATGAATCGCACAACATTTTGTTTTTTCAAGCTTTTATATAATTTGCTTCCCCTGACTGTCATCATAGATTAAAACTTCCAAGCGAAATTTCGAGCACTTCAAACGAACCGATTCTTTTCAAATTTGGCACGTGGGTCAAGGTTCAATGCAAATGCAATGTTTTAAAAACAAGCTTTAAGGAATAATTATTTAAATATATAGTAATACACAACTATTTAAATTACTATAAACAAAAGCTTGGGTCTTTTCCTAAATATTAGTAAAGGTAGCCAATAGATAACGTGGCGACCCGCGCTTATCTTTATAGTTATTTAAATAGTATGTATTATTATATATTTTAAAAAAAATCATTTTTAATGTATTATTACATAAAAGAGTTTTACAGTGATGGGTATAAACGTTACTAGGATGGGTATACAATACGCTGCCTTGGGTAAACAATACAGTTTGTTGGTATATAATATATATAAACATTTTAAAAATTACCGTCAAGTAAATTACAAATAAACTTTCCCTATTTGTAGATATCAAAAACTGATACTAGACTCGCGATATTTTCAATTAAACTCTGAAGAGAAAAGTATATGCCAGCTTCTACTTTCGGACCTGATGATCTGTACGGCAGATAAAGTAGAGTTCATGTGTTTATTGACCTCGACATATGATGGTATGATGTGATGAAGATATGGTATGTTCAGCACCATGCCCAGCCGCCTTTAATTGATCAAACGTGAGTTGGGTGGACACTTGATATTCAAACTCGAGACTTTCAGGTTAGCCAATGAGCTCTACTGCCCAACCACGAGAGACACAAGTAAATTATATTATACATTATATTGTACATTATATTATATCATACATTATATAGGGACGATGAATACGAAGAGGACCACATCTAGTAATACGTGTCTAAGCAAAGATAATCGTTTCGTCAACAAAAAAACCTATCGAAAAGTTTTCCTGTGTGTGGAGCTCATGGTGTAGTACAGGGGTCTCCAAACTTTTCAGCCCGAGGGCCGCATTAACTATCAAATACCAGTTCGGGGGCCAGAGTTTCTTCCATGCATCTTTTTGGGGTGGCGGTGTCCCCCGTGCCCCCCCCCCCCAAACGAAATATAATTTATTTAGAAATATGTACACATTTTAAATGCCCCCCCCCCCCCCGAGGAGAAAAAGTCTGAAAGAAACACTGTCGTGTGCCGACAATACACTCGAGGTTCATGTTTGTTCTCCTTGGGCAAACACAAAAAAACCCACCCACCATTTTTGAGCTTGTCTCTAAGGAAGTCATTTGCTTGCAATACAATGACCTCCAGCTGCTGTTCTTCTGGGCAACTGGTTACATTTGCTTCAATTGGGGTTTGAAACAGTCTCACTTCTTCTGCCTCTAAATCCTAGTCAGAAAACCGCTACTGGAGGTCCTTGATGATTTTGAATACAAATGATGTGGGGAACTCAGCTGTTGCTTCATCCATGAAGACTTTGCACTGCTGAAAGTGCGTCAAGTTGAAAAAAAATCTGACTACGATCAAGAAGAACTAAAGAAAATAACATATAAGCTCATTAAGGATCAGTACCCCAGCAATACCTGGATTAGAGTATTCACAGTTGGCTCAGCTGAAGATGCCACAAAAAAATGGCGGGGCTGGAGTCCTTATTGAATGGCCAAATGGAGAAAGCTTAGAAAAGTCAATAGCCACAGGCAGCCTATCCGACAATTTTAGAGCAGAGAAAGAAGCTTTAGAACATGCAGCAACCCTCCTGTCAGAACACCCTGAATCTCCAGATAGTCAGATAGTCTTTCTTACAGATGCAAAATCTGTCCCGCAGTCCCTAAAAAAATTCATAAAAAACGTTTTAATAACAAGCTTTTATGTAATGATGCACTAAAAAGTAAAAAATAAATTATAGACTACTATTTAAATAACTATAAAGAAAAGCGTGGGTCACTTTAGTATCTATTGGATACCTTTACTAATGTTAAGGAAGACACCCACGCTTTTCTTTATAGTTATTTAAATAGTAGTCTATAATTTATTTTCTACTTTTTAGTGCATCATTACATAAAAGCTTGTTATTAAAACGTTTTTTATGAATTTTTTTTTCAGTACTTTACATGTTTTATTTACAATAGAGTTACATGACTAAAAACCATTGCGCGCCTACTGAACATCACGTTCAGTAGGCGCGCAATGGTTTTTGAACGCAGCCATTACGTGATGGCGCAGCTATTGAAGGTGATGACGAGTGTGGTGTGGTTGGCTAGACATGCCTACTAATTCGGTCCAAATTTTTATTAATTCATAAAAAATTAATTAGGCATCCGATTAAGTCAAATTTAGTTTCAGAATGCATTGTCTTCATGTCTTGACCCACGTGTCAAATGTGAATCGTATCGGTCAAGTAGAAGGGTCCGAATTTTTACTCTTGCGTTTCCGTCTAGACTGACGACTGACGACTGTCGACAGACAGAGGAAGTGAGTTAAATAAAAGCTTGTAAAAAATCCAGAATCCTTTATTCAATCACTCAGGACAGCACTTGATAGGCTAAAAAATACCTGCAGCAGGATTGTGCTGCAGTGGATCCCGGGCCACCCCCAGATACAAGGAAATGAGATCGCGGACCAGCTGGCAAAAATTGGGGGAAAGAAAAAAACAACCAGAAATCTCGCTACATCCAAAAGAAATCAAAAGAATCATAAAAACAAACACAAATGTGGTCTGACACACACCCTCACTACAAAAAAGATGAAACGAAAACAACAATACATAATCTTTAGACTCACAACAGACTAAACAGCACATGCATAAAAAACTAAAAAAAAATTCATTAAAAAACGTTTTAATAACAAGCTTTTATGTAATAATGCACTGAAAAGTAGAAAATAAATTATAAACTACTATTTGATTAACTATAAAGAAAAACGTGGGTCACTTAAGTACCTATTGGATACCTTTACTAATATTTGAGAAGAGACTCACGCTTTCTTTATAGTTATTTAAATAATAGTGTATAATTTATTTTCTACTTTTTAGTGCATCCTAATATATAAAAGCCCAAGTGCGCACTTCTCTTGCTCTCTCTCTCTCTCTCTCTCTCTCTCTCTCTCTCTCTCTCTCTCTCTCTCTCTCTCTCTCTCTCTCTCTTTCTGTCGGCAAAATATTATTTTCGCCGGATATCACGTCAGAATCTTCAGCGATATATGGAGAACTTGCTACGGACTTTTGTTGAAAATAATATGGTAGATGTTTTAAATTTCTAACCACAATTTTATTTAAAGAAGAAAAATAAAAAATAAAGGCGTATTCGAATGTAGAACAACAGTTTTAATTATGCAACAGGAAAAGCGTTTATAGTTGTGAAAAAGAATGCATAAAACAGTGACGTCACTAATGTTTATACATTAACTAATGAGGTCATCTGCCGTGTTTAGAATAAAAAGAAATGAACTATTTCATTCAAATATTATTTAGATTTACGTACGCTATAAAATTTATACAATACAATTTTGCTCGGGCTAAACTTAAACAAGTTAATTTAAAAAGTCTAGTGACATTTATGCGCAATTTCCTTATGTTATCTAAAAATAGCTCTGACGTATAATGATTGGGTGCGTTCAAGCTTGAAGAGCGATCGGTTTGTAGGTGTTTATGTAATTTTAAAATTTGTGACCGAACGAGAGGATATTTTTGAAAACTTTCTTCGGCAATACTGTTCTAAATTATGGCAGGAATCGATTGGTACATGTTTCAAGTCGCTAAGTGGTCTGGTTGCCGAGATATGGGCCAAAAACTGCATTTTTTCGAGGTTTTTTGGCTTTTACGGGAAATACATGAAAGAAACCCGGAATTTTTATGGCCTATGCTCATTCTCGTAACTTGCTTAACATAATTGCTTTTGGAACTAGTCATCGATATTGCTTCGTTGAGGAGGAGATACGACTTAAAGCCCGGACACACATTCATCCATCCATCCATCCATTCCCAGAAATGACGAGTTAATAAACGCAATTCTCCAGAATGGAAATTGCGCTAAAAAAAATTTCTATTAGGATTCTAAATCTAGATATCCTAGATCTAGATATTCTAGATCATCTAAATCTAGAGATTCTAGATCATCTAGATCTAGAGATTCTAGATCTAAATGATCTAGATCTACGGAAAAACTAGACTTACACAGATGTAGACCCTACCTAGATCTAGAATCTATTCAAATAATACATTTCTATACTAAAGTATTTCAGGCCTTAATTACTTTATTAAAATCTTTGTTTATCTATGCAATTTGCTAATTTCTATAATATGTAACGCAAAGTTGTCGGGTGCCCGATAGGGCACTTCCCGGCGCCGCAGGCGCTTCAAATTTGGCAGGATTTTGCCTTGGGGCGACAAAACACGGGGCCGGTTGGCCGAAAAGTCTACGATGAGGGGGTCAAAACTGACCTCGACTGAACGGCGCCTTATATGAGCTATAAATCGAACAAAAATGTCCACGTAGGAGCCTCTTCATAACTCATGAGGTCGTAGACCGACCCTCGGGCGAATTAATTAAGCATTAAAATTCTCAATGTTTTCGAAAGCCTAAGCGAAGCTGGGCAGCATGTCTAGTTATTACATAAAAGCTTGTTATTAAAACGTTTTTTTATGATTTTTTTTTCAGTACTTTACATGTTTTATTTACAATAGAGTTACATGACTAAAAAACCATTGTCAAGCTTATAGCTAAAGTTTCAGTAAAGTATTATGTGATGGCGTAGTCTAGGGGTAAAGAACTAGACTGCTGACCCGACTAAAAACCATCGCGCGCCTATTGAACGTGATGACGCGCTTTTGACGTAGAGCCCCCCCCCCCCTTTCACTCCACGCCCAACGGCCGTGATGACGCGTGTGGATAGAACTGCCTACTAATTCGGTCTAAATTTTAATTAATTCATAAAAAATTAACCAGGCGACCAATTAAGTCAAATTGAATGTCACAATGCATTGTCTTCATGTCTTGACCCACGTACCAATTACGAACCGTATCTGTTAGCTAGAAGTGCCTGCAATTTCACACGGCCTTTTCGATCTAGAAAGACAGACCGACGAGAAAGCGAGTGTAATAAAAGCTTGCATAGGCACCGAATGACCAGACTGATGCTAGAGTGGACTTCAAACAAGGCTCAGAACGACCAGGCGACAAAATATGAATTGGATGCTAAATTCTGGCACCACGAAGGTGAAGACGGTGATGATGATAGAAGTGGTGTAGAAGATGACCCTGGCAACGACGAAGACGACGACTATGTTCATGGTTTTCTTGTCCTGGTTCGAAACCATCTCGGATTGTTTGTTTTAGAGGGTCACCTCGCTACGCCATTTTGTTTTTATTTTTGGTTCGACGACAAAGACGGCTGCAGATGCCGATAAAAAAAACAAATACAACAGCCAACCTGTCAGGTGCAACAGCCCACCTGTCAGGTACAACAGCTCATCTGCCAGGCACAATAGCTGTCAGGTACAATATCCCACCTGTCAGGTACAAAAGCTCACCTGTCAAGTACAACAGCCCACCTATCAGGTGCAACGTCCACCTGTCAAGTACAACAGCCCACCTATCAGGTGCAACAGCCCAACTGTCAGGTACAGCAGCTCACCTGTCAAGTACAACAGCCCACCTATCAGGTGCAACAGCCCACCTGTCAGGTACAGCAGCTCACCTGTCAGGTACAACAGCTCACCTGTCAAGTACAACAGCTCAAGTACAACATCCCACCTGTCAAGTACAACAACTCAAGTACAACAGCCCACCTTTCAGGTGCAACAGCCCACTTGTCAGGTACAACATCCCACCTGTCAAGTACAACAGCTCAAGTACAACAGCCCACATGTCAAGTACAACAGCCCACATGTCAAGTAGAACAGCCCACATGTTAAGTAAAACAGCTCAAGTACACCAGCCACCTATCATGTGCAACAACCCACCTGTCAAGTACAACAGCCCAACTATCAGGTGCAACAGCCCACCTGTCAAGTACAACAGCCCACATTTAAGGTACAAAATTCTAGCTGTCAGGTACAACAGCTCATCTTTCAGGCACAATAGCTGTCAGGTACAACAGCCAACCTGTCAGGTACAACATCCCACCTGTGTCAGGTACAACAGCCCACCTGTCAGGTACAACAGCTCACCTGTCAAGTACTACAGCCCACATGTCAAGTACAACAGCCCACCTGTCAAGTACAACAGCTCAAGTACAACAGCCCACCTATCAGGTGCAACAGCCCACTTTTAAGGTTCAACAGCTCACCTGTCAGGTACAACAGCCCACCTGTCAGATACAACATCTCACCTGTCATGTACAAAAACTCAAGTACAACAGCCCACATGTCAAGTACAACAGCTCAAGTACAACAGCCCACCTATTAGGTGCAACAGCCCACCTGTCAGGTACAACAGCCCATCTGTCAAGTACAACAGCCCAACTATCAGGTGCAACAGCCCACCTCTCAAGTACAACAGCCCACATTTCAGGTACAATATCCTAGCTGTCAGGTACAACAGCTCATCTGTCAGGCACAATAGCTGTCAGGTACAACAGCCAACCTGTCAGGTACATTATCCCACCTGTGTCAGGTACAACAGCTCACCTGTCAAGTACAACAGCCCACCTGTGTCAGGTACAACATCCCACCTGTGTCAGGTACAACAGCTCACCTGTCAGGTACAACAGCTCGCCTGTCAAGTACAACAGCCCACCTGTCAGGTACAACAGCCCACCTGTCAGGTACAACAGCCCACCTGTCAGGTACAACAGCCCACCTGTCAGGTACAACAGCTCACCTGTCAAGTACAACAGCCCACCTATCAAGTACAACAGCCCACCTGTCAGGTGCAACAGCCCACCTGTCAGGTACAACAACTCACCTGTCAAGTACAACAGCCCACCTATCAAGTACAACAGCCCACCTATCAAGTGCAACAGCCCACCTGTCAAGTACAACAGCTCACCTGTCAGGTACAACAGCTCACATGTCAAGTACAACAGCCTACCTGTCAGGTGCAACAGCCGATCTTTCAACCAGCTCGTGATGTGGGTACAACAGACGTTTATAAACAGCTGTCTACTACAAATATTAAATACAAATTGGTTTGACAAAAGTACCTAACATCAGGGGCGGAACTACAGTGCCGCCAGACCCCGCATTGCGGGGGGCCCACGTCATTTAGGGGCCCATTGCCGACCATAATACATTTTTTATAGTTAAAAAAATAATTTTCTTGCATTTTTGACTTGACGGTAAAAGATTGTGTAAATAACAAACATACAGTAGTGATGTTATACAGAAGCTAACACATGCTGTTGCGTAAAAAAAAATATATGCCTGAGATGTAGTGTGTAAGGTAGGCAAACGTTCAAAACACTTCAGAAACGAGTATCCAATGTTATATATATATATATATATATATATATATATATATATATATATATATATATATATATATATATATATATATATATATATATATATATATATATATATATATACATATATATAGGGGGGGCAGAATTTTTTTTTGCGGGGTGGCCCGTTTTTTCTAGTTCCGCCACTGCCTAACATAAACGGTTTTCATTTGAATGAATTGCCGAAACTACTGAAATATGAACAGCGCATTATAGGTTAAACTAAAGATATAGCAAGGGCAACAGTATTTTAGGAAGAGTAACTCTTAATTAAAGGACGTGTCTAGGTTCCAAATATTATGACAAACACTTAGAGCAAAGTGTGATCTATTCGGATATTGTTCACATTTTAATCTGATCCTGGTATTACATCAACAGTCACTTTTAAGTCAAACCGAACAAAATGTGACAAAACCTAGATTGTGGCAGTTAAACAAATCCTGTTGAATCACGATTGGGTAAACAAAACAAAAAATAAACCGGGAGTGATCTCCCCTAAACTTTCTCGAATATTTTTATACAACATTACGGGGGATGGCGACTCGGGATATAGTTATGTTTTTTAATCAGTTGTTAATTACTTAAATTATTTAAAATAGAATAGAATCTCATAGAAAAAATAATTGCGCACCAAGTAAATCGGCAAACAATATGTGTATAATAGTCCGGAATTCTAGTACTTTATAAATTCATATGCGTTTTTTTTTTAGAAATCGGAAATAGCGTAAAGTACTACTTCCGATCAACGAAAATTACTCCCATTTTAATAGAAGGCAGAGAATTAGATCTTTTACTTACTTGTGAAATTTCATTTATCTATCTGAGATAATACTCATGTTATAGGCTTTTAAAAAGTGTAAGTAGAATAAGTTCCACTTCTGGTTACCGGAAATCGTCTAAAAGTTGACACAGAGCTACAAATTTGATATAATACTTATATATGAAATTTCATCCACCTAGCTGTAACGGTACTCAAGTTATAGTGTTCACAGACATACACACAGACCTACACACACACAGACATACGGACAAAATTGCAAAACTATGTTTTTCCGATTCAGGGATACGAGCAAGTAAAACAGTCTAACAAATCACGATTAGTAAACTAAAAAAGTCTAACAAATCACAATCGAATCAACTAAAAAAATCGAACAACACGATCCAGTGAACTAAAAAAAAAATCCTGACCTAGAATCAAGTTACAAAATTTAAAATTCGCAAGAAAGTCTATGGCGCGTGCTTGTACCACATGCGTGGTATATTTATAGTCTGACTGTCTCTCTGCAGCAAATTACCAATGAACTGTTAGCTTTTATCATGTCAACTCACCACGCACGGTTCACCAATCGCCAGTCAACTTCCGGGGTTTTCTTGCCTCGATGATTCTGCATCCATCCAATCGTTTCTGGGCAATTTTTCATCGTTTTGAAATGGTAAAATTTAAATTGTTTTAATAGATCTTTTCTTATGATAATATGAACGTGCGGTTAAGAAAAAAAACTATCGGTCAATGTCAAAGCTCTGTACTAAGAAAATTAGAATGCGGAATTAAAAGTTGAAATTTTAAACTTTAATTATTTAAAACAGGTTTTTCCTGCAAGCTAATATCGTTGTGTGGACTCAGTATTAGAAGAATTGTTTCAGGATGGTGTCTGTTATGTTTGGGTATGATAAGGGGGTATTTATTCCGCGCTTTATTTGGTGTTTTTTGCATTAACAATGACATACATACACGCATGAATACATACATATATAGACACATTCTTAAACACATTCATAAACACACACACACACACACACACATATATATATATATATATATATATATATATATATATGTAACAACATGTATTCTTTGTTGTTGTGGGTTTCATACAGGAACACGAGCAACAGTGGCAACTTGAAATGACAACTTTATTTACACTATGTACAGATAAATCCGTGGTACATCCATATTTGAAGATCAACTGATATAGGTACAAATAATAATCACGACTCCAAGTCATGGAGACATCTTACATCCACTGCCATCGTTCCAGTCCCCAAAATCCTAGCACACCACCGTTCACCTTTCGCTCTCTCTTTTATTCACCACTTTCTCTCCCCTTACGTCAATGAGCGATCTCACCCAAAACACGGAAAAACACATGACGATCGCTCAGACAGTCCTTCCGCTAGCCAGGTACTCTTCATTCATGCAAAACACAATATAATAAAGATACATAATAATACAGTCTGTGACACGTCCCCCCTTCGAATAAAATTTTGTGTAACAAAATTTATAAATACAATATTAGTAGGGCAGGATCATGTGCCAGACAACAAAATTTATAAATACAGTATTGGTAGGGCAGGATCATGTGCCAGACAACAAAAAATTGTGTACAACTCAAAGTAGAGTAAAATATATTCATTTTAGACTAAGCACTTGTAGTCATAAATTTATAGTGCATACAAATACAACAGTATGTAGTGACTATATCAGTGATAATTAAAATATGTCAGTGTTTTGAACAAAAACTTTAAATGTACAAGCATTATATTTAATATTTAATGCATCAATATACATTCACATAGGAGGAAAAAATATTTCAATTACCCAATAACTGTAGTATAAACAAGACAAATGAGTTTAATAAATTACCAAACTATAATACATCGTTGAAATTATCAAAGACTTGATTCAACTCATAATTTAAATAACTATATCCTATGTAGTAAAAACAAAGACTTCCTTATCATCAAGGTATGTTATTACCACGCATGAGTAATATACTTTGTTGTCTCCCCTAGTCGACCCATTTCAGTCATATCTAGGTCACAACACAACAACATTGCCTTTCACAGGTATGACTAACACACAATTCATCATTGAGACTTCCGTCTTATTGTTATGCGGAATAATAGTCTCTAACTTTTACTTGATTTACTTTATTCACTGTTAATTAATAGTATAGAATAGGTTTAACATAATACAGTTTTCATTCTTTTGAAATATTACACAGTTTATATTACTGATACAAATTGTTTGATATCCATATTTTACAGTTACAGACTGTATAATATTAATGAACTGTCAATTGACAATTTAATCTTAGCATCCTTGTTTAACTCAATAGCATGAGTAATCGTTCTTGTGTAGTTGACGATGGCCTGTTTGCCATCTCTCCCTCAAATTGTATGTGTATCTTTTAGCTTTGTTACCATAATTATTTCCTAGATTTCGTGTAACTTGTGTTACTTCATTTGTTTTAATATTCTCCTCTGGTTTCTGAACAACGTCAGTAGTTATCTTGCTTTGTGTACGTTCGTTTGGTTCATCAACCAACTCAATATAAATATTATGGCATTGCTTTGGCCTCTCATAATATGTGTTGCGTCGGTAACTTCCATTAGTATACCTATTCATACTTTTGTTATTCTGATTTGAACTTGATACATTATTTCTTAAATGACTGTATTTCTCACATAACTTTCTGTGTACATAATTGTTTCTTCTCTGATTTGCCAACCTATGCCAACATTGATTTTGGTAATGACCTGCTTTTCCGCAGTAAAAACATCTAGATTTTGGCTTCTTATAAACATGGTGACTGTATTCATAGTTTGCAAAATTTCTTTTTCTTTCATTCTGTGCATTAATGACATTAATGACATTCTTATTAACATGGTGACTGTATTCAAAGTTTGATACGTTTCTTTTACTGTCAGTTTGTAATTTATTGACATTGTAGTTTCTAGATATTGTTTCATCTTTCTTAACTTCCTTGTGCTTCTTTATTGATTCAAGTTCACACATAAATTTCTGGGTTAATTTCTCCATTTCTTTGTTAAATTTATTCTTGAGTTCTAGTATATCTTCTTTATAGTTTGACTCCAATTTTTTAAGTAACTCCTCAATAGGTACGTTCTCTTCATTGTGGCTTATTAAGTTCACTGATTCATTAATCATCATTAGTTTATCATGATTCCTGCCATTCTCCGATGGACTTATTAAATCATCACTGCCATTCACTGATGGGCTTATTAAATCATTTTGACTGCCATTCACTGATGGACTTATTTCTTGTTTACTACCATTATCTGATGGACTTATTTCTTGTTGACTGCCATTCTCTGATGGACTTGTGATACAACTTTCAATAATATTCTCGTGTACCTGCGTTTGAGTCAATAAAGAGTCAATCTTAAAACATTCTAATGTATCTGTCACCTTTAAATCATTAAGTTCACCCTCTGTTTTATCCTTGGGTTTCAATTCTTCCTGGACTATGTTACTCTGTTCTTCATTCCAAAGGTTGCCAATATTTACTTCTTCAAGTTCTGCTTTAAATTCTGTCTGTTCACTTTCTAATTTTGGTTCATTTGTGTCTGTTATAGCTTTCATTTCTAATAGTTCTTGTTTATATTCTAGTTCATGTAGGCCAACTTGTTTTTCCAAAGTTTCAGCCCTTTTATCTGCTCTCTGTTTTCTGTTTCTTTTTTTTCTCTTTCCTTTTGGTTGTACAGTCTCTTCTACTTTATCTAATTCTGAAATGTCTTCTTCTTTATGCATGTCTGTAATAGCTCTTGATCTATTGCACACTATTTCTATCATATCATCTAGTTCTCTCAATACATTTCCATGAGCTCGTCGGGGTTGTTCTGGTACTTCGTCCCATGCTTCTTTTGCTTCTTCTATGTCTTTTTCAAGTCGATTGGTTGCCCAGGCTATCTGCTTATTCATCTTCTTAATGCCTTGCGCCCTCGCTAGTGCTAGATATTCTTCAAAACATGACATTTTGATATATTTTCTATGACATAAAATATAAATTCATTAGTTGACAATAGAAAAATGTTAATTAGTTTACAATACCCTTTCTTGTATTCTGGCTTTGTTCAGTTGATTATCAGACATCTGGTAATCCATGAAAAGTTCATAGTACATATATACGTCCAAAATAGTAACGTTCACTTTGGTAAGAGGTTCCAAATAGTTGAAAAATTTCAAAATAGTACCAGTAGCCTTTTTTCAGAGTAGAAATTTGTCCAGTTTTAGATAAGACAGCTTCAGGAACAGTTTAGGAACAGTTACAAAAATAACTTGATCTGCTAAATCCAAACAGTAGAAAAACTTGAACAGCTAATCCATATAGAAAAAACTTGAACAGCTAAATCCAAACAGTAGAAAAGAAACACTAAGACTTGATCGGCTAAATCCAAACAGAAAAAACACACAGACGATATTTACTCGACATTGGTGAGACAATATCGAAATAAGGTGATAAAAATCATCACGTTGATGACTTGACTTGAACAAAACGTCTGACTTGACTACAGCAACCCTTCTGACTTGAGTGTAGATAGATGACTTTCAAGAACTTGACGTACTTGGTAAACAGTGGAAGACCACAGACTGTAATATCTCCATTTCTGACATATGTAGCACCAATTCTTCAACCACTTGTGACATCATAAGTAACAGTAATACAATGTAGCAACATCACTTTATTGCCTCCACTTCTGACACCATATGTAACAACATGTATTCTTTGTTGTTGTGGGTTTCATACAGGAACACGAGCAACAGTGGCAACTTGAAATGACAACTTTATTTACACTATGTACAGATAAATCCGTGGTACATCCATATTTGAAGATCAACTGATATAGGTACAAATAATAATCACGACTCCAAGTCATGGAGACATCTTACATCCACTGCCATCGTTCCAGTCCCCAAAATCCTAGCACACCACCGTTCACCTTTCGCTCTCTCTTTTATTCACCACTTTCTCTCCCCTTACGTCAATGAGCGATCTCACCCAAAACACGGAAAAACACATGACGATCGCTCAGACAGTCCTTCCGCTAGCCAGGTACTCTTCATTCATGCAAAACACAATATAATAAAGATACATAATAATACAGTCTGTGACAATATATATATATATATATATATATATATATATATATATATATATATATATATATATATATATATATATATATATATATATATATATATATATAAAAGGGTTATTGTCAATTGTTTGTTTTGTTATCAAAATTAATTGTAATATTTGATAAATCGTATGACACAGCAATAGATTGAAATATTAAAATTGTTATACAACAGCCACGATAACATAACGAGGGCGTGATCTAAACATCCACCTGATGGAAGCACATGCACGAATGGAGCGCGGTGATTGGCTGATGAAATAAAAATAGCAAGTAAAAAAAAATGTAACAAGAAAACAGAAAACGTAAATCAGTTTTGCCAGGGGCGTTCTGGTATCTACTGGCGTAGTTTGTTTGTCCGCTCGGTCGCCAGTCGGGCGGTCTGAGATATTCTTGTCTGGGTACACAGGCTTTCTGTTAGAATTTCTGGAGATATAACTGTATTTCGTGCCCATGTTAGCTGTTTGGTTGTAAACTTGGACATTTTTTTTGTTCATATATATATATATATATATATATATATATATATATATATATATATATATATATATATATATATATATATATATATATATATAATTTCTTGAGTTAATCACGTGAGGCCCTGTTACTGTCTGGCGCTTTTTTACCTGTTCTGCTATGCATTTGTCCAATCCATCCCCAGTAGTGAGTGTTGATGCTCTTGTCTATGGGATCCTGTCACATGGTTTACCACGTTTGTTCTGGCCAACTTGTTTTGAGGATGTATTGAAAACGTGTTGAGGATGTGTTGAAGGCATTTGTGTTTGAAGGTTTGTGGCCTGTTGCTCTTTGATTTTATTTAGTCCTCCTGGTCCACGAGCCGTGCTGTAGTACTGCCTTCACGTAGCTCATGTATATTTATCTTGTTGTCAGAGAGATGGAGTTGGCACTTTTTTTTTACATCTACCTCTGCCCTCATATCTATGTTCACCACGCTACATAGATACGTGACTGTTGGTTTCTGGTATATCATCTCCATTTAGCTCTATATAAAAGTCCTCATTGCTGGTGATTTGGACGACTTCTTGTTTAGTTCTTCTATTTTTACTTTCTCGTATATACGATGTATCGAGAAAGTCTTGTACTCGTGCAAAAAAAAAATAATCGAGATTTTGCAAATCTCGACGTTTTACACGTGACTGATTCGGAAAAACATAATTTTGCCATCTTGTCCGTATGTCTGTGTGTCTGTCTGTGTGTGTGTCTGTCTGTGTGTGTGTAAACACGATAACTTGAGTACCGTTACAGCTAGGTTGATGAAATTTCATATATAAGTATTTTATCAAAATCGTAGATCCTGATCAACTTTTGAGCAATTTCCGATAACCGGAAGTGGTACTTTTTCTACTTTGAATTTTGTAAAAGCCTGAAACTTGAGTACTATTTCAGATAGATAAATGAAATTTCACATGTAAGTAAAAGATCTAATATTCTACCTTCTGTCAAATTTTGAGTAATTTCCATTGACCGGAAGTACTAATTTACGCTATTTCCGATTTCTCAAAAAACGCACAGAAATTTATAAAGTACTAATAATATTCCGCACTATTATGCACATTTTATTAGGCGTTCACTTGGTGTGCAATTCTTTTTTTTTACGAGATTCTATTCTATTATAAAAAGTTTAAGTAATTAAAAATGGATTACAAATATTGTCTATATCCTGAGTTACCATCCCTCGTAGTTTTATATTAGAATATTCGAGAAAGTTTAGGTTAGATCACTCCCAGTTTATTTAAATTGGAGGCGCCTTTAGATAGTCAGTTGAGTTTGGTTTGCGAATATGTTGGTCTGTCAGATAAAAGGTAGAATTCATCTACAAAATTAAAAACCTAACATTTTGTGAAGTTCCGCTGGATTGCTGTGTCGTTGTTTGTAGTCTTCTGCATGATCCGGTCAATTACCATTAAAATATAATTAAGAATAGCCTTGTATCTCTTGTCCTCATTGCAGTTTCTTTTGTTTATCTTTTCCTTTGTCGATTACACGACTGGTGCAGTCCTTGTTTACTTTCAGCGTGATGGATATCAATTGTCTTAGCAGATAACATCTTTATCCACAACATCAAACGCCTTCTCTTCTTTGTTCTTAATTCTAGTAGTGGAATTGCTTGTCTACAACACAGTTAAGTATTACATGTCAACTGGTTAAGCGCCATATAGGCCGTTGACTCCGATTTCAGCCTGCTTTTCTTTTTGGATTTACTTCCATAGCCTTTGTCCAACCAATAACAAACTACAAGTTGTCTCTCCTTGATGCTTTGCTGTGTTGTCCCTAGCCATCGAGCCTCATCTACCCGAGGGCTCGAACTCGACATTTTTTGGATTAGCAACTCGACTTGTGTATACGTATAGTTGGGACAGCCATTCTAGGAACTGCTCTATGATATTTCTTTGCATTTTGCAACTTGCCATTTGCAACATCCTTCCACGCGTATCTGTCTTTTGCCTATCCCACCCCCATGTCTTTCCAATTTACTATTCGCCGTAAACAGATATTCATAAAACACAGTGGTCTGTTCCACTCACCTTTGTTTACCTTTAAGTGCTGTACAATAAAACAGATTTTAGAGTTGAAAAATCCTTGCAGGCTATATAATGATTCGTGAGATAACAACTCGTAATCGTTGCATGAACTGCCTTGTCGAAAACATGCCCGCTATTGTCTGTTATATCCAAAGACGGAGATTCTACTCACAACACTAATACGTTCAAAATGCTCGCCGGTATACACACTAAAGATTTTCAGATTATAGCGTCCATTTATTTACTTGTAGCGGAGATTTTTGCGTCTCTATCTACTTCCATCTCAGATTTTAGCGTTTTGGTGCTATCAATATCATACAATTCTATTCTTATTATAGGCCTACATCGTTGTGGTTATATTTTTGGTTCTGTATACCGGTCAACTGTGGATCATTGTATAAACTATGTCACGTTGGATTTTTAACTTCATAGTTGTTTTAAATACTGAAATAGGGATAAACTAAATTTGTTTCTTTTAACTTTATACCAGGTCCAGCTACCGTCGCTTTGTTCAAGGCATAGGCCTATAGTTTTTCCCCTGTGTTCTCTTCTTTAATCAGTATTATTTTGTTGTAGGTGGAATTTTAGTTTGCTATAAAGGACCATTTAATTGGTCTATTTTGGTTGAATATCTTTATCAAAGTTAATGTAAACAAAAGTACGACGAAAATTCGCGCTAGCTGTACCTGATTTACTGTTGAATTCGTTATCAAGTTATCTCGGTCAAAGAGATTTTTGTTTCCAAGTTTTACAAAGTTATTTCTGACTAAATTATTAACTGATCTAGTTTTGAGCAGCCACCAATGTCCAGAATGAACCAGACCGAACCAGCAATGTCCAGTATGAACCAGACCGAACCACCAATGTCCAGCCTGAACCAGACCGAACCACCAATGTCCAGTTTAAACCAGACTGAGCTAGCTATGTCCAGCGTGGACGTGGCCAGGAACTACTGGCTGACCGACGAGGAGAAACGAATGTTCGAGACGGTGAACTACGTTTTTCTCTGCGGGGCCTTCTCTCTCTTCGGCATCATCACCAACATCATCAACCTGCTAGTGTTCTACAGACAGGGTTTCGGCTCCACCATGAACATCAGCTTCTTCTGTCTGGCCATCGCCGAGATCTGCAGCCTCCAGGGTCTCTTCACCATGCCCCTGTTCTTCAACCCTTTGGTCGCGAACTCGGACATCCCGCTCAACACTAAGGAGACTTTCTACCTCATTGCCAGCTGTCCCTACATTACATTTTACCGTACGACGTGTCTGATCATGGTGTATGTTACAGCAGAAAGATGTATCTGTATAGTATTTCCTTTGAAAGTGAAGACTATGATCACAACGAAAAGAACGACGGTGACAATGGTTTCAATGTACGTCTTCTCCATAGCACTAGCTGCCCCGGAGTACGCGACAACCTACTACGACTGGAAATTTTACCCCGGGATGAACGTCACCAAGATAGGGATATATTTTAAAGCCGACAGGAAAGCGCTAGACAGCTTTGACTACTACGCTTACATGTCTGTGAATATCGTTACCACGTCGTTTGTGTTTGTGTTTACGTCTGTGCTGATTGTAAAACTTAGACACAACGCAAGATGGCGTCTGCAGAACTCGAATGATATAAAAGACGTTTCGTCGGTTCGGGATCGGAAGGCGATGAAAATGGTGATGTTGATTTCGAGTATTTTAATCTTGAGTTCGATTCCGAATATAACTTTGTCTTTGATCAACGTGTTTGTCAGTGAGTTCACAGTTTTCGGAATTTACCAGAATATTTTCTTTGTCTCCTGGTCATTCTCGTACACGCTTGGTGCCATCAACTCAAGCGTGACGATAATTCTCTACTACAACATGAGTTCCAAGTACAGGCAGACCTTCCACGAGATATTCCACATGTGCTAGGGTTCTTTTAGGGGGCGGAGTCTGACTCACGACTGATGACTGACAGTATCTAAATCATGACTGATGACTGTGAAAGTATATGAATCATGACTGACAACATCTGACTTATGACTGTCACTCTATGAGACAGCCTATTCTCCTTGATTAGCCTCCTATCTGCCAGTATTCATCACTTTTAGCGTCTTAATTCTCATATTACCTAATTCAACACACACATATATTTCGATCCTATTTGCACAAATGAAAGCTGCACTGATTTAAAATCAATGTCTCTCTGTTTTAATAAAAAGAAAATATTTACATGTGATAATATACAGAGTATGTTGTTTTTCAAATCAATGTATAGTTACAAACATAAATATTTCGACAAAATACAGTAACAAAAATTTCAACTATTGTTAGATGATTGGTAATTAAGTGCACATTGTGTGGGCCATTAACATAAATAATACATAAAGACAAGTTGTTGAATGATCGGGTTTAACTTTTTCTTAACACGCACACCAACATCCACATACTAATGACCAAGGGGGTCATCCATAAATGACGTCACGCTTTTTTGGTACGATTTTTACCTCCTTCCTCCCTCCCCTCCGTCACACATCGTCACAAAAAGCCAACCCCCCACCCCCTCCCTTAAAATGACGTCACACCTCAGCCTACAACCCCCTCAAAATTGCGGTTGAATTTTTTTCCCAAATATTGTCTGTACGCTGTCAACATAAAGTATTTTAATCCATTCCTATTACAATTTATTAAAACAGTTTTCTAAATCGCGAAATAACGTTTAAAATTCGTTTTCTAGCATTACTTTCTATGATGCAAAAGTGTGACGTCGTACCATCTGAACCCCCTCCCCCTCATCACACACCGTCACAAAATTACGGATCCCCCTCCCCCTACGAGTGTGACGTCATTTATGGACGACCCCTAAGTACCTCCACTAGTTACAGTGCTGCCGTATAAGCCACAGTTTATGAAACTTTTACTTTTAATAATGCTTCAATATTAATTGAAACAAATATTTTTGGAAACATTATCTCCTTTGTTCCAAGAGGCCTACATAAGTGATGAAGCACTGCTGAAGTTGGACTTGTGACGATGTTGTACGTTAGTTTAGAAAGTGTGACGTCATTCCTAATTTTTACCAAATTTAAATGAATATATTAGGAAGTTGAGTTTTAAAAAGTGACAATTGTACTTTGTAAAGGAGGCGAGGGGGCTGATGCAATGTTATTCCAGGGGTCATTTTTATAAGGAGGGGGGGGGGGGTCTAACTAATCATGACGATGTGGATTATGGAGTGGGAGGGGCATTGGCAAAATGTTTAATTCTTAATTATACCGTATTCACAAAAAAAAATACCTCTATTTTCGTTTTGAAGTTCTTATTTATCTCTGCTGTTGAAATTTTTATTTAAACTGTATGTTTGTAGTTCCTTCTAATTAAATGATTAATTTTGACCTAAAGAAATGACTCTATATTGGAAGTTGGCTGACATCTTCAGTGGAATTTGTTACAGATGGAAGAGAAACTTGTAAGATAAAATGCAGAGTTTCTTTCAGGCATCTTTTCTGGGGAAAGGGGGCTCCGCTTCCCCGAAGTACGTCTACCCTTTCACCTCGAACTAAATATAATTAATGTAAAAAATATATACGTTTACCAGCGTCCGCCCCCACCCCCCAGAGAAATTTGTACCCCCCCCCCCACCCGCCGAGAGAAAAGTCTGAAAGAAACACGCGATCTATTATGAAAGATTACAAACCCGTCTTTAACTTGTTCAGTGTTTCTTCCAGACTTTTTTCTCCGGGGGGGCACTTGAAATTTTCGGGGGGGCGGTAGACTTTCTTCGGGGGGGCGGACACTGTTAAAAGTATATATTTTCTATATAAATTTCATTTCGTTCGGGGGGGCGGTAAAAATTTTTCGGGGGGGCTTCGCCCCCCCGAAGAGATGCCTGGAAGAAACTCTGAACTTGTTAAAGCATAGACCTATTATTCCTCAATGTCCAAACCCCGTTTTATTTTAGCACAGCACCTCCCCCTCCCCCTTTAAAAATTGTTTTATGTGCAACACTAGTAGCCTTTACGCCTAGTTTCGCCGAATAAGAAATTTCGACCAAAATTACTGTCTGAGAATATTTAGTCTGTATTGGTCATTTAGAAAGAAATTGTCTTTGTGCTCATCTTCGACAAACTATTCGGCAGTACGGTGGAACATTTATCGACCAGGCATTTTAAATCGGCAGCGGTCATCCGGAAAAAAAAAGTATTTTGCTGAGGTTAAAAAAAAAAGCATTGACCTAACGAAACAATTATTTGACATTTTAAAAGCCAGTGGAATAGAAAGAAAACATTAATCTTCCAGAAGATTCTAGTATATTTTTTTATTGTTCTACCGAAACAAATATTGTACTTTTCGCTTCTATTAAATTGGGCTTAAGAAATCGCACGATTTATCGTGAGATCATTGTGTAGTAGAGCACGTGGAATAGTGGATCACACAATTAAAAGAAATCAACTCGTACGCTTGTACGGGTGAAGTTTTTCCCCAATCATCTTCTGATCGTTAATTCACGTCACGACACGACACGATGCTGGCACAGGTTATGAATCATCGTTTAAAGACGGTGTTTTTGTTTATCAGAGCTGGGTTCGTTAGCTTAAGTGTGGTTAGTTGGTTTTTTTTTTTTAAAAAAGAAGGGTTGGGATATGATTCTTGGTGTTGTAAAAGATATGGGCTCAGAGGCGTAGCGAGGGGGGGGGGGGGGGCGGGGGGGACATATGTCCCCGGGCGCCGACCTTAGGGGGGGGGGGCGCCAAATTGAAAGTTTGAGGGGGGGTGCAAATGAAAAGTTCGAGGGGGGGGGGGTGCAAATCGAAAGTTTGAGGGGGGGGGTGCAAATGAAAAGTTGGAGGGGGGGGGTGCAAATCGGAAATTTGCTCCCGAGGGGGGCGCCAAATTGAAAGTATGTCCCCGGGCGCCGGGAAGGGTCGCTACGCCTCTGTATGGGCTACCTACTAGCTGTGTTGTGTGTCTGCGCGATCGTGTAGTAGAGAGCACGACTGCTAAGAACGGAAGTCCGTGAGTCTACCCAGCTCTAATGGGTACCTGGCTCGCGTTAGGGAAAGTAAGGCTGCCGGGCATAGCAATGACCACACCTTTTCATATGTTGTGGTCATGAACTCTACTTCATCTGCCCTATGGATCATCAGGAACGAAATGGGAACTTTTACTAGCGGCATCTGTCATGTTGCTAATGATTTATTATACGAACATTAACAACGTGACGTAAATTTAGCACTTTTCAAGTCCATTCCCATTGGTTATAATTATAACATGACAAGGTTCCAGCGCATCAGTTCCCCCCCCCCCCCCCCCCCCCCCATCTTTTTACACAATTTTACTTCTGAGAAGAAAATATATTCAACTAAACACATTCCTCAATGTGTCATCTCTGTCTTCTCCCATGGCTTAAAACTGCCCCACACACTGCCCTAGATCCCAACCCCTAGGTCTCCGCACACGGCTTACACCACCCCTGTAGTTGCTTCCCTTAACTTAATATTCCCCCCTCCACACCAAAAAAGTTTGTTACGTTACATACTCTAAAAGCTTGGTGCACATCATTAAGAATGTTATTTAAATCGGTGTGAGTGAAGTCGACAGATGTGAAATCGTACAACCACCCTTTACCGTAGTCTATCCTCGACTATAGCGGGTAACCTTTAGCCTTTGCTCAATACTAACCCAGTAGGTTATGTGTGTAGCGTAAGACCTGATGAAAAAGTAACTCGAAACACCAACATACAAGTAATTATAAACAAGTTTATTCTATTTACAAAAGGAACCAAATGTACAGTGTTATATAGAGGACAATTTGACTATACAGCCGTGTAGTCTACCATCTTTGACAGTGTGAGTTTTAATGGCTAGATGGAACAGCACAGGGGGAAATATACAGCTGGAGGTCAAGAATATCCTAACACATGGTGTAAGATGGCTGAGGTCAAGGACATCCTAACACAGTGTAAGATGGCTGAGGTCAAGGACATCCAACACATGGTGTAAGATGGCTGAGGTCAAGGACATCCAACACAGTGTAAGATGGCTGAGGTCAAGGACATCCTAACACAGTGTAAGATGGCTGAGGTCAAGGACATCCTAACACAGTGTAAGATGGCTGAGGTCAAGGACATCCTAACACAGTGTAAGATGGCTGAGGTCAAGGACATCCAACACATGGTGTAAGATGGCTGAGGTCAAGAATATCCTAACACATGATGTAAGATGGCTGAGGTCAAGAATATCCTAACACACGGTGTAAGATGGCTGAGGTCAAGGACATCCTAACACATAGTGTAAGATGGCTGAGGTCAAGGACATCCTAACACATGATGTAAGATGGCTGAGGTCAAGGACATCCTAACACATGATGTAAGATGGCTGAGGTCAAGGACATCCTAACACATGATGTAAGATGGCTGAGGTCAAGGACATCCAACACATGGTGTAAGATGGCTGGGGTCAAGGAGGGGGACAGAGGTCAATAATAAAATTTAAAATGCAATTTTGTCAGCATGTTATTGTTCAACATTTAAAACCCAAGCCAGAGTCATAATTTGAATGAAGTGAGAAAACATGAGATAAAATATGGACATCATTTGTGGAGAGACTGAAAGACAAATTGAAATGCCTGTAATCACAGATGTTTTGTTAGAAGAAATGTGACTTCAATGTACCACAGCAGTTACAGTAGTAACACAAGTTGTGGCAGAAAAATTTAAAAAAATGGACTCAGTTCAAGGAACAAAATTAAAAAAAAAAACACTTTAAAAATTAAAATGTCCAGTCACATCTATTTGCAAAACAGCAATGGTTGAAATCACTGCCATAGTTGTTTGGTTAGTCACTTTTAGTTTTAATTTTAAAGTTCATTTGTATAGCCTATTCTTACAGGATGGAACTAAAAATGTCTGTAAATTATATATACAATCCTTGAAAGTCATCAATTAATGGTAAGATTTGAAAAAGGAATTTATCTTTAAAACAAAATGTCAGTATATTTTAACACACATACCAAAGAGATTGTAGTAGTGTTGGATTACATTTTGTAAACAAAACAAAACCACAAAATGTACAGTAGGTTGGCAGCTTATGTTTTACATTAGATTGATGAGAACATACAGCAGTTGTCAAATTCTCACACACAAGCAGACACATTTCACACAAAATTTAGTCAAACTTCCACACACACACAACCAGACAAATCTCACACAAAATTTAGTCAAACTTCCACACACACACAACCAGACAAATCTCACACAAAATTTAGTCAGACCTCCACACACACAACCAGACAAATCTCACACAAAATTTAGTCAGACCTCCACACACACACACAACCAGACAAATCTCACACAAAATTTAGTCAGACCTCCACTCACACAACCAGACAAATCTCACACAAAATTTAGTCAGACCTCCACACACACAACCAGACAAATCTCACACAAAATTTAGTCAGACCTCCACACACACAACCAGACAAATCTCACACAAAATTTAGTCAGACCTCCACTCACACAACCAGACAAATCTCACACAAAATTTAGTCAGACCTCCACTCACACAACCAGACAAATCTCACATAAAATTTTGACATGCAGCCTTGCACTTAAGGTCAAAGCCTGACTTTACTTTGATGTGACATAAAAATGTATTGTTAGAATATGAACCTTTCAATAGAGAAATAATGCTGTTATGAAGAACTTAGCTAGCAACTTTTCCCCTTTAAATATCAGTCAAACTACCAAAACTACAAGCACTGCTACAAACTCCAGATTTTGAGTCTCTGATAAGCCAACAGGCAGACACTTCTTTTATCACTGGAATCACTGAGGTGGCAACAATTGTCATGGCTGGCTGAACTCTGTTTCTGACCAGGTACTCTCCATATCACTGTAGTCAGGCTAACAAATGGGGAGATATTCATTCATTAAGTTATGGTCAAACTAGAAACATAGAGGAGAAATTTTTATGATCTAACTAGAATTCTATTGGATAGCGTGGCCTAGCAGTAGAGAGCTTAACTGCTAACCCAGAAGTCTCAAGTTCAAATCCGGGTTCAAATCAGTAGAAAGTCCCTGGGTTCACCCAACTCTAATGGGTATCTAACTCATGTTTTAGGGAAAAAAGGCGACTGGGCATAGTGGTGACCACACTATCCCTTCTTATGCTGAGGTCTAAGAAGCAGATGAACTCTACTTCAACAGCCCCATGAGTCTTGGGCTCGAAAGGGAAAAAGATGATGAACTTAAATTCTAGAAGAAATTGTTTAATGATCAATCAAAAATTCTATGAGAACATTTTTTAAGTTCAAACAAAAAATTTTATTTGAAGATCAGAGACCAACACAGAGGAGTGAAATCCTTATTATGAGAGAGGGCATTGCTTATGTTAAATATTGATGGGAAAAATTTTTGAACAAAATATATTCACAAAGATTTAAATCTTTAAGATTTATTTTGGTGACACCTTTTAGATCACTATAAGGTACACTATGATCCATGACGTTTACATTAAACATATGCACCAAATCAAAATATTTTTGTAGCTGTGTTTAAGTTTTAAAAAAAAAAGGAAAAGAGAGTTACCTCCCCATCACTAGGGTTCATCATCTCCTCAGGTTCAACATCAAATGTACCATCCAGACCCATCTCATTGTGTTTCTCTACTCTCTCACTTGCTTCCCTTGCTCGAAAGTTATTGGGGTCAAGGCTGCAAACAGGTTTAAAAATTTGCTGATCATATTGTTAGGGCTTTTAATTTTTTACAGATTACAAAAATATACTTTTTAAAAATAAAATACTGTTGACAAAGATTGAAGTGAGCAAAGCTATTTAAAATAATTAGTTATATAACATACATAGACAAAAATAAATGTACTACTGATCTAAGCCAGTAGAAGATAACAATCTATCCTACCTGAGAGATATGCTATACTGATCTAAGCCAGTAGAAGATAACAATTTATGCTACCTGAGAGATATGCTATACTGATCTAAGCCAGTAGAAGACAACAATCTATCCTACCTGAGAGATATGCTATACTGATCTAAGCCAGTAGAAGATAACAATCTATCCTACCTGAGAGATATGCTATACTGATCTAAGTCAGTAGAAGACAACAATCTATCCTACCTGAGAGATATGCTATACTGATCTAAGTCAGTAGAAGACAACAATCTATCCTACCTGAGAGATATGCTATACTGATCTAAGCCAGTAGAAGGCAACAATCTATCCTACCTGAGAGATATGCTATACTGATCTAAGCCAGTAGAAGACAACAATCTATCCTACCTGAGAGATATGCTATACTGATCTAAGCCAGGAGAAGACAACAATCTATCCTACCTGAGAGATATGCTATACTGATCTAAGCCAGGAGAAGACAACAATCTATCCTACCTGAGAGATATGCTATACTGATCTAAAGCTTCTTGTCTCTGATCCATGCTGGCCAAGCAATCAGCCAACTGTTGATGTAACCTTGTGGTGCTGTGATTCTCTAACATTTTTCTCAGTCTATGGAGCAGATAAAGACATTCAGTTCAGTCAAGGCTCCAGAGATTTAAATGTACAGAGATGTAAATGTACAGAGATTTAAATGTACAGAGATTTAAATGTACAGAGATTTAAATGTACAGAGATTTAAACGTACAGAGATTTAAATGTACAGAGATTTAAATGTACAGAGATTTAAATGTACAGAGATTTAAATGTACAGAGATTTAAATGTACAGAGATTTAAATGTACAGAGATTTAAATGTACAGAGATTTAAACGTACAGAGATTTAAATGTACAGAGATTTAAATGTACAGAGATTTAAATGTACAGAGATTTAAATGAGGCACACTGACAGGTGTCTTTCCCTACAGCTTCAAACTTTCTTTTTACTACATGGAGAATCATTGCAATACAACAAAACTCACCTAGTCTGTAAAGTGAATTTTATAGTTTGAATAGAACTGGTTTTGTATTTGAAATACTCACAGTTCAACCCCCTTAGCAAAGTCTTGTTCTATTTGAAATACTCACAGTTCAACCCCCTTAGCAAAGTCTTGTTCTATTTGAAATACTCACAGTTCAACCCCCTTAGCAAAGTCTTGTTCCTGTATCAGCAGATCCACCATCAGGTAAACTGGGTCAAGCAGGTTGCCATCAAATGTCATGGCCCGATTCAAATACTGTTTGGCCTGAGGATTGTTTAACTTTTGGTAACAGAGAATATGATACTATAGTACAGAACTGTTTGAAAACCTATTGAAATTATGAAACCTGTACTACTTAAAGTAGGCATACAAGCATAAAGCATTTAAAATTCTTTCATTAAAAAGAGCAGTTTAAAAAATAAAGTAAGTTACCTTAGCAACTGTGGCAGGGTCCTTGGCTAAAACATGAGCCACAAGCTGGAACAAAAAGTGAGAAAGTATTTGAGAAGGTCCAGAAACTAGTAATGACGAGCAACAAAATAAACAACATGAACTAATCCACTCACTGTAAATGTTCTGGCATTGTTGCCAATTGTTTTACATGCCCTCATCGCCCATGCTAAGGCCTCTTTGATTTTTCTATTGCTCACATAACAATCTATTAAACCTGAAATAATTTAAACAATAAATAAACATCATCATTTTGATTAAAAATTGTAATTTTAAATATCATCTTTAAGTAACTATCAAGGCAATATCAGAATGGATATAGATAAGAAAATACCTTGGTAAGCTTCAAATCTGTTAGGAGCCATTCTGACAGCTTCTTGGAAGTGTTGCATAGCCTGTGGTCCTTTCTTCATATCCAACAAAGCTGTGCCTTTTAAGACGAGTGCTTGGACTGAGAGGTTGTCTATAGAGTAAGCCTGTGGAGGTTTACATGGGACACAGGGTTAGTACAGCTACTTTAGTAGCAAGTTTATTATCCAAAACACAATAGTAGAGATATCGCATTTCAAATAAAGCCCATAAAATTAAAGAACAAATAAACAGTGAAGATATGTAAAACTAATAAAGCATAGTTTAACTAAACCAAAAGACCACAGTGTTTATAGATAACAGACACCATACCTTCTGTGCACAATATATGGCTCTGATGGTTTTGTTTTTGTTGGCATTGGATGAGTGAAGTGCTAGAGAGCTGTAACCCATGGCAACCCAGGGCTCTACAGCATGCTCTGATACAGACATCAGACCTTGGGCTAATCTATATTTCATAGGAGAGATTTTTTTTAATGTCTTGTTTAAGGGCAAGTATACAAATAGTGAAAGTAAAATTTAAATATCATGTTAGAGGGTTTTGTAAACCAGTGATCTTGATGTTAGATGCTATATCATAATACTTACAAATGCAGATCCTCTGTTTTTTTCTCTTTGAACAAAAGATATGCATACATGTCCATGTTCTTTAAGTATAAGGGGTCAATGATGTGGACCTAAACAGGGAAGATATTTAACCATTTATTTTAATTACTGGGTTGTGATTATCATTGGTTTGTATTTCTTAATGAGGCAGTGAAAAGGATAAAATAACTTTGGTGAATCTTACAGTGTTTACACTTACTATACATGTCAAGGAAAAAACCTGCATTGAGTAAATGTTATATGAAAACATTTTTTCTTAGTAACATGTATACTTACTTGCTGCATGTTTATGTTTTCTAGACATGTATAGTATATATGTTGCAAGTGTAAACACTGTGTTAGAGTTCTACAGAACACAAACTCTAGTATGTTAAAAAGAATGATTGCCTTAATATTATATTGAGTGTAATAAGAAACCATACAATTATTTATGAATGAGACCTTGAATCTAGTAAAATATTTGAAAGCTCCCTAGACTTACCCTCCTAAACTGAGCCATAGCTTGTGTGTAATGGCCACCATGAAAACACGCCTCCCCGAGATAGCTCAAGATGAGTACATTGTCTTTTAAACCATGCTGGTACAGGAAATAAATGGTACACTTTCACATATAACAATCTTTTGATTATTAGGTACAACAATCCTAATATATAAAAGCCCATGTGCGCACCTCTCTCTCTCGCTCTCTCACTCTGTCCGCAAAATATTTTTGCAGGATATCACATCAGAATCTTCAGCGATATATGGAGAACTTGATACGGACTTTTGTTAAAAATAATATGGTAGATGTTTTAAATGTATAAACAAAATTTTATTTAAAGAAGAAAAATAAAAAATAAATGCATATTCGAATGTAGTTTTAATTATGCAGCAGGAAAAGTGTTTATAGTTGAGACAAGAACGCCGAAATTGATGATGTCACATGTCATATGCTTGAAGTACGAAAAGTACACAAAGCCAATGGTGTCATCTTCCAATTTTAGAATATGAAGAAATGAACTATTTCATTAAAATTTGATTTAGATCTATAGATTTACTTATCGAGACGTAATTTGTGAAATTTATACAATTTGCTCGGCCAAACTAATACAAATTACTTAAAAAAGAACATAAATACCATTGAAAAGCTGGGTTTTTAACGGAATCATTTAAGTCTTTTAATCAATGTGTGCATTTAATATGGTGTTGTGTTCACTAATTATGTATATAGTTTGGTTTTATTTTTTCTAATAGGGATTAGTAGCCTATGTTTTTTTAAATGTGTCGGACTTTTAGCTATTTAGTTATTTCTTTGCTTTGTCACTAATATCATTAAACCTGTAGCAAGCAAGCACATTGCGTTTTGACCAATAACTATTTTTAAAATATTCTTCTGAAAAATGTAGGCCTATAACATTAAAAATATATAGACCTATAATCCACCTGAAAAGGGTACCGATGGCTAGTAAAAATTAGGGGCACCATGTATCTGATCAAGGCTAATTGCTCTATTCAATAATGTAAAGTTTGATGTCAATAGAAACCAAGGTTTGTATGCTATGTTTAACAGTATGACAACAAGAGATATCTGACCTTAGGCTCCATAGATCTGAAGGTGGTTATGGCACTACTGTACTCTTTAGATGCCATACGGGCTTGACCTTTGATCCAACTATTTAACCTGCGGGAATATTTTTTAATAATTAATGCATTTACTTTTTTTAACATACATTTCAATCTCTATCATTGATGCAATCGTTGATAGTTTTATTATTTAAGCTTTTCAATTAACATTTTATTCTGCTAGTTACACAATGTATGTAGATGAAAGAAAGCACTGTACCAATCACACGACGACTGAGGGATACTGTTGATGACATAAGAGCTTAGGTCCACACCCCTCATGCCTAGAGTCAGGAGACTTGTCAGAGCATCAAGGGCTAGAGGGTGCTCTCTGGAACATCACACACAACAAACAAGATCAAAAACTTGACCACAAACAATACTTTATTGTAAACAAACAATATGGGACCTAAAACTAAAAGTCTGGAGCGCCTGTAGGATGTACATAAGTCCACCCAACTCTGATGGGTATCTGACTGAAATTAGGGAAAGTGAAAATGGTTGTGCATTGAGCTGACCACACCCTTTGTTCATATGCTATGGACACAGAAACAGATGAACTCTACATCATCTACTATACTGTCAGTCAAGTCCAAAAGAGACACAATGACCAAAAATGTACACTAAAATTGTATTATCTTTCAATCAGTATAAATTTCCTTACCTAATAAGTTCTTTATAACATGTGATAGCTGATCTGTCTCTTCCTTCATGTAAGTAAAGTTTGGCTAGGGCAAGGTTCACACGGGCAGTCCTTTTCTTTGTGCTTATACTTTCTAACTATTGATAAAAATAATCAGATCAGGAAGTAGGAAAATACTAACTGAGATTGAATGATTACTATACAGGATGTTTTGAAGTTGTGACAGCTTTTTAAAATAATTTTCACAAATTAAAAATGTTTATTATTGTTAAATTACTGAAGCAATTATGCATTAATTTTTGTGACTTTTTAAAAAAATATTCTATGTACCTAAAGGCATAAAAAATGAAAGATTCCTGACACTAAAATATTTTGGAGGAAAAAAATGGACTTACTATATTAAGAGCTTCGACATTCTGCTTCATCTTGTGAAGACATTGGTAAATTTTATACTTCAGATCTACCTCAGATGTCAGCTCCTAAATAAAAATAGAGTTTTAAAAAAGAAGATGAACTTAATACAAAGCTGATAAAACTATATCTTTCCAGATTAATTACATTTCTGTATGATGCATTGTGCATATCCAAAACATAAAATCATAGGTAAAAGAGAGCTTGTTTAACTATATCATAAACTTGCTAAAATTACCCTTTGTGTGTAAAAAAAACAAAACAAACAGAAGGCTAAATATACATTTCCAAAGACTTACTGTTGAGGAAACTGTTTTGATCTTGCTTTTGTTAAGTGTCTTTCTTAACTGTAAGCACCTCATAAAAACACTCTGTGATGAGAAAAAAAATTCATTGTATTTTATATCCAACAATAGTAATGATATGACACAAGATAACATGTATTTACAGATTAGGGGCACTTCAGAGCAAGATTAATGCAAATGAGCAAATATTTTCAAAGAAATAACCAACATTCAAATAATGAGCATTCTAGTTATTCACATGTAATTATTTAGCTAATAATATGGTGCATACAAATTTTACTGTTAGGTTTAGGTTTTATAGACTAAAAGACAAGTTAAATAACAAATTATTTTCCTCAGTAAGTCTATAATAATAGTCATAGACTTACTTCTGACTTTTTATATTCCCCTAGTTGGTACAGTGCTTCGCCATAATAGACCAGACTTTGGTATTTCTGAGGTAAGGACAGGATCTCACCCAGGTCTCCTCCAGCATTGCCATCAAGCATGGAAATTACAATACAAAACTGAAAATCATTGATAAACAGAATGGAAATCACAATACAAAACTGAAAATCATTGATAAACAGAATGGAAATCACAATACAAAACTGAAAATCATTGATAAACAGAATGGAAATCACAATACAAAACTGAAAATCATTGATAAACAGAATGGAAATCACAATACAAAACTGAAAATCATTGATAAACAGAATGGAAATCACAATACAAAACTGAAAATCATTGATAAACAGAATGGAAATCACAATACAAAACTGAAAATCATTGATTAAAATCACACATTAAAGTGAACTTTTAATTATGTTTAATTTTTTTTTTTAAATTATTATTTGATAGTGATAAATTGTTCTGCATAGGTAAGGGTTCACAGGGTTCGTACTACTTTTTCAAAATGAAATTCCAGACTTTTTCCAGACATTTTCCAGACTTTTTTGGAAAAATTCCAGACTTTATATAATGTGTTCGTGAATAATTTATAAAATGTACCATTTGTACTCTCATTATAATTACTTATACTAAATTGACATTTATTTTAGGCAATTGAGATATATTTATATTGAACTTTCTCTAGCCAACAGAAAATCACTTTTTTTAGTTTGCCTACCCACTACACCTAAAATTTTAATAATTAAAATAATTGATTAAAATGATGCAGCTATTTTGTTTTAAACATTAGACTTATGTAATCTGTTCATGATCAAATTGCTTATGTTTTCAATTAAACTTTTATTAAAATGGTATTGCATAATAGTGAGAGTTAATTACTTTAAAGAATAATAATGTAATGTATTAATTTAGGTCTGCTATTGTTCCGTAGCCTAATATAATATGCTACTTGTAAAGAAAAAAATTGGAGCAAAAAAAAAAAAAAACCATTCTGCAGGCTGTAACCACATCATTCACTGTTTATGCTCATAGCTGAGAAACGGGTCTGCAATAAAAAAAATTGCCGGAATCCTCCTGACCCCCCCTCCCCTCACAACCACAAGACACCGTGAAGGGGTCATTGTGAGGTCATAGTAGTCTAGGCCTCCGTATGCCTGTTTAATACGTCATAACATGAACTGTGATGTGACTTATACCCCCCACCCTCCTTACCAAGCAGTATCAACTACATACTTAGGGTCACGGTGAGTTCACACAAGTGACCGTAGTTACATGGAGGGGCGGGGTAGTCTAGCTTCAATCGGCAGCATTGAAATCTGTGCTTGTGTTTTAAAAACCAACCCAGCGTGTAAACAATACACTGTATTTATATCTACCCAAACATTATTGCAAGAGCGTGTCGTCAAACTTTCTGAAACCCTCCTCCCGACTTTTCCGAGTGTGACGTCATTTATGGACGACTCCTAAATTTAAAAAAAGTACCTCTTTGGGGTCATCCATAAATGACGTCATGCTTTTTTGACGATTTTTACCTCGCCCCTCCCCTCAGTCACATGTCGTCACAAAAAGCCAGACCCCCCCTAAAATGACGTCACACCTCAACCTACAACCCCCCTCAAAATTACAGTTGAATTTTTTTTTAAACATCGATATTTTTCTAAAACTTTGTCTAAACTATTACAATTTATTAAAACAGTTATCTAAAACGCGAAATAACGTCTAAAATTCGTTTTCTAACATTGCTTTTTTATAATGCAAAAGTGTGACGTCGCAGCATCTGAACCCCCTCTCCCTCATACCACATCGTCACAAAATTACGGACCCCCCTCCCCCCTACGAGTGTGACGTCATTTATGGATGACCCCTTTGGTAAGCGACCGCTGAAGCAAACAGAAATACAGGTATGAGCTTAAGGAGGCCTCACGACTTATTAATCTTATAAATGTTAATATTAATCCAAAGTAAGTGAACGCATGTGGACAGGGGGTGTGGGTTTAAAATACGAATTATTTTTTTTTGGACGTCATAAATGGATGACCCTTACAAACAAATAGATTATATCTAAACTACCACTCACACACCTCCCCCATAACTTTTTTGTTATGACTGCCTGCATACAAACTTAAACAATGAAAAATAGCGGGTAAAATCGAGAGCATAACAATTCTGAGGGCGATCATTCTTTCATTAAATTTAAATGATAATTTTAAATACTTGTAACACTATCAGTCGCGACACAAAATATCTCTCCCCTCCCTTCCCCTCCTCTTCCAATGACGTAGTAATTATTTTTTTTTGCGAACCAGCAAAAAACGTCACAACAGTGTAAACCCGCGCGCAAGCGCGGGGGGAAAAAATTGGAGTAATTTCACTTTAAAATAGAATTTTTAAAGTAGGAAAATATGGACTTCGTGGAGAAGTTTTGTTTCTAAAACTGGATTCCAGACTTTTTCCAGACTTTTAAAAGATCCAGCCCAAAAACTAGCGATTTTCCAGACTTTTTTAAGTCTTAAATTCACTTTTCTAAATTCAAGACTTTTTCCAGACTGCGTACAAACCCTGGGTTCATCTATAAATGATGTCACGCTTTTTTGACAATTACTACCTCCCCCCCGTCACAAAAAGCCAGACCCCCCCCCCCCTAAAATGACGTCACACCTCAGCCTACAACCCCCCTCAAAATTGCTGTTGAATTTTTCTTAAAACATCGATATTTTTCCAAAATCTTGTCAGAACTCAGTCTACATACAGTATTTTGATCAATTCCTATTACAATTTATCAAAACCGTTTTCTAAAACACGAAATAACGGCTAAAACTCTTTTTCTAACATTGCTTTTTTATAATGCAAAAAAGTGATGTCACACCATCTGATGCCACCTCCCCCTCATCACACACCGTCACAAAATTACGGACCCCTCCCCCCTACGAGTGTGACGTCATTTATGGACGACCCTTAGGCCCTAACTAACATTTCTATTTTATTTATTGCAATCTATTTATAACAGTTTATTTTATAAAGCTATAGGCCTAACAGTTAAAACCCAAACCAATACTTGAAAACAAGAATTAGGCTTGTGCCAAACACTTTAAATTTTAAAGTAATTTAGTTTAGTTTAGGCCTAAAGTTTAAAATGAACTAAAAACTACAAAATTAGTGCCTAATGGATTAAATTTGAATGTCTATTATTCAGTGGTCATGTTTAAATTGAAAATTGCGTAAATTTTAGATTTAGTGAGAAAATCTACTAGATCTAGATTCTAGATCTACTGATCTAGATTTTGTTTTAATTTATCCATGGTCCATGTCATCTGATGTGGTTGATAAAATTAGGTCTAGGTAATATTTTCAGAACTTATGTGCTAACCAGCTGTTTTAGATCCTCATAGAGTTCCGCTTGATATAATTCGCGAATATGATCAAACATTTGCCCAGGCATCTTGCTGCGTAATTTATTCTAGATATCTAGATCCAGATCTAATTTATAAAATCAAACGACCCTCTCAGCAAACAAAAACAACCCTGAGTTATCTATCTTGAAAATTGCACTTCCTGTTAGCGGTGAAGCTTAAAAAGCGGCCCCGTATTAATTTTCATTAGTAAAAACAGGAAATTAAGGTTATTTTTTGTTTCTACTCACATTAATGTGGAATAAAGTATTTGGTGAGACAGTAATAAAATAACTTTTTCTAAAGTAAGAATTTTGTATAAAATCACATATTCGATATCTGCATGTAGACCTACATTTTTCACTATAGCAAATACGTAGGAGGAAAAATGATGTAGCAGGCGGTGTCCATTTAAGATTGCAAAGGACCAATTGCATATTTGGGATTTTGCAGCAGATTGAAAATTGAAATAAGCCTAAGAAATATACACTATGGTGTGTTAACGAAGCTAACTAATTTGCAGTTTTTTTTATATGTTTATATTAGAAATGTGTAATTATTGTACGCACACATTAACGCAAGGGACGAGTTATTTCCAAGATGCAAAGTTTTAATTAATCAATTAAAGTAATTTTATTTGTTGGCATCACTAGCTCGGTTGTAACGCTGTGTGATAACTCAGGTGTCATTCGACTAAATAAAGGTTCAGAGTTTGTTGTTTGTTTTTTTCAATTTATTTTACGATTTTTTGCCTTGGCGGCCCGCATTCCATGTCTTGGGATGCTACTGTGTATTGGCCAGATAAACATTCAAACAAGTTGTCATACCCAAGTAAAAACTTAAGGATAAATAATTAAATTGTATTCCCGAAATAAATAAAACAACACACAATATTAGCATTTAAATAAATTTAAGAATAACATTCGTTGTTTTTTTTTTTAATCCGAACCTGAAGTTGCTAGAAAAAAAAAAACAATGCTCGTATTAAACGTGAAAGAAAAGTAAGGCTAATTTAAGTCCGTGTCTGGAACAACGATAGACACTCCCATTAAAACATCCATATATTTTCGGCACACATTCTGTCAGAAAATTATTGGGTTCTCAATACAAGACTTATTGCTTTTTAAACGATATGTGCCTTTCGTTTGCCATCGTTACACATCGTCACAAAATGCCAGATCCCCCCCCCACCCCATCTTAATTCTCAAAATTATTCTTTCTCTATGTGTGTCTTCTAAACAACGAACTTTAAAATTTTGACTTAGCTTGATCACCATTCAGCGTAGTTATCAATTTTCAGTACAAAGATAATACGTTTAAAAACAGCTTAAACCAGCATTTTTTTAGAGCACAAAAAGTTGTCGTAACACTTTCTGACCCCCCCCCCCACCACACATTGTCACAAAAGTCTGTAGCATCCATCCACCTAGGCGTGTGACGCCGTTTCTGGATGACCCGTGTCGTAAATAAATGACGTCACACTCGTCATTTATGAGACGGTGTGTGATGAGTTGAGGGGGGGGGGGGGGTCAGATGGTGTGACGTCACACTTTTGCATTATAAAAAAGCAGTGTTATTTCGCGTTTTAGAAAACTGTTTTAATAAACTGTAATAGAAATTGATAAAAGTACTCTATGTTGACAAAGTTCAGACAAGATTTTGGAAAAAAATATAGTATTCTTAAGAAAAATTCAACAGCAATTATGAGGGGGGGGGGGTTTGTAGGCTGAGGTGTGACCTCATTTTAGGGGGGTAGGTCTGGCTGTGTGACGATGTGTGACGGAGGGGTGAAAATTGTCAAAAAAAAAGTGACGTCAATTATGGTTAACCCTTTAGCGTGTTGCGGGTCACAGAAAAAGTGTTGTCTTATAAACCTGTCGTATCCTATAAAAACATTTTACATACATTATCATTAGAATTGTGTGAATATGCAAAAATTCGAAACGAAACTTCTGATGCATCAAGCACATCTTTTTGATTTAAAGATTAATGTTGTTGCTCTACATAAAAAAAAAACGAAAAGTGGGAGCAGTATCCAGATAAAAATTTCGTCATCTTCCTAACTCGAACCAGCCAACGAGTAGAGCCGTCATCTGATTGGCTCTAGTCTTGCCCATGCGTGACACTGGGCGGGCAGTGATCAATGAGGCGATGACACCGTCTGCAGTAGGATGGACGACAACCTCTGATGATGGATCGAACCTTACATGATTGTCTACCCCTGATGACAGATCAAGTCAAGCCTGTAACTAAAACAATGAGAAAAAAATATAGTTGTGGTCAATTTAGAATGACATGACTTTCAACATTGGTGTTTTTATTTTAAACTGCGATGCGTGGGCCCAGTGTTTCTTCCAGACTTTTCTTTTTTCTCCGGGGGGGGGGGGGGGGGGGGCAATATTTTCCGGGGTGCAGACACTGGTAAAATTATGTTTTCTATAAAATTCTATGTCGTTCGGGGGCGATCAGACGCCTGGAAGAAACTCTGCTGTGGGCGAATACACAATTCAAAATAATATTTTTCCCAAATAAAACAAGATGCGAGAAGATGCAGTTTGCTTGTTGTCCCAAGCGTATTTACAGTTGTATGTTGTATAACATATCTTTAAACCAAAAGGCGGCTAATGCTGAGCCTTTTCTTACATTTGTGTTATGTCCAAAAGTCAAGAGAAGATAACTAAGTTTATTTTTAAAACGCTGACAAAATCACTCATAAATATTCACACACACATGATTATATATATATATATATATATATATATATATATATATATATATATATATATATATATATATATATATATGTATGTATGTATGCGTGCAAAGGTACACATCCACCACATGAGTAAACCTTGTCATACAGTGAAAAACGCATCCAGTGATCAGCCGTCAAAACTGACGCCCCTGTTCCCCCCCCCCCCCCCCGTCCCCCCGGTCCCCCTGTCACCACCTCCACGGGATCAGGAGGGGCTCTAGCCCTGACAGCACGCTAGGATCGGCAACAATGACTATATGACCGCCCCACAAATCTTTTTTCGGTCCTTTTTCCTGTTCACCCGTCCGCGAATGGCAGATGTAATTTGTCCTCTCAGATAGCCCGTGTCGTTTTATGAGGCTGACCTACGAGGAGATCGGCGCTGAACACTTGGGTTTCCCTGGAGATGTGCAATTAGTATCTTGTAAGTAGCGGTTTGTGTGTTGGGAGTTGAATGAATGACGGGCTGGTGATCTTGTCAAGGCATGTTTATGTGATATGAGATTGGAGTTTGTTTATTATATCTGTCCACACGTGGAAATAAATTAATTATCAGGTAGAAATTAAAAGATAAAATCTTACTGGTAAAATTAGAAATAGGATTTTAAGGATGTTTTTTTATTAAAGTAAACCACTTTCGGGTAAATACATTAAAAAACAAACTGAAAATATAAAGTAAATTATAATTTGAAACGTTCAATTTTTTTAAAAAGAAATTTATTTTAATATACACCTTTATAAGCATTTTACCACAATAGAAAATTGAGTTTCTCCTTTTTTTTAATTAGAAGGCCTACTTTAAACATTTTAAATGTTGAATTCTAGAGAGACTCAAACTTAGACTTAGTTCCGAAAACAGTAAGAGGAAAACAAGTTATAATTTTAAAACGCTAATTAGTGTATATTACCTTCGTCGGCATTTGGAAAAACAAAAACGACTCAATACATTTTTGTAATGAATAGTGAGGACACTGATTAGAACGCGTCATATAGAAAAGAAGTGCGAGGTATTTGAAGGATGTGAAGTTTTAGCATTTTTGTGGTGTTTAAGTTTAATTTTAAATATTGTAATATCTTTGGACAAATAAAAGGATAAATAGAACCATAAATTACAAATTTTAAAACGGTTTCTTGTAGGAAAAACGGTTTGCTGAAACTTTAAGAGAGATAAAATATTGAATATTGACTTTCAATATACCACATTTAAAAAAAAAACAAACAAAAAAACTACAAACGTCTTTTAAATTTAAGTTACTGAATGAAGTTAACATTTCTGACTAATTCATTTTATAATTTTGTTTTTCAGCTTTGAAGTTGGATTTCTCGGTACTAAATCTCTTTTGTTGGCAACAGTTTGAAAAAAAAATTAGGTCATGAAGACATCAGGTTCCATCCTTAGCCGTATACTGCTGGCTCTTTGCTGTCTGGGTGTTGGCGCCCAGTTCAACAGACGACAATGTGAGTACTGACTTGAGTAACTCTGGAACCTTTGTTTTGTGTGGGGTGTGAGCACAATTTATCGCACAGTCGTATATATTGAATAAACGAATACATTTGGAAAGGCAAAGACGTTTAATATCTAATGTATTCAAGTAGTCGCTGAAATATTTAAAAATTCTCATCTCATGCATTGGTGCAGCGAACACTAGAAGTTGAATAGATCGGGATGGGGGGGGGGGGGATCTTTTTTTTACAGACTTCCTAACTTGTCTGAACTAGCCAACTTTCTATTTATTCTATTGAACAATGAAGCTCTGGGATTAGAATTGTTTCTGCATCTCTTTCCTGACAAGAGTCTATCAACATCTTTTCCTGTTCGTGCCAAAGTCACAAGGGGCAGATGAAGTAGAGTTCATCTGTTTCAGTAACCTCGACATATGAAGGGATAGTTTGGTCAACATTATGCCCAGCCGCCTTTACTTGATAAACGTCTATGACGGTCAGAAACTTTGTCCTATTTTTCCAAAACAGACTCCCCTTAAAAAAAATACAACAACAATAAATGTAGACGATTCTTGGCGTTAAGGTCCACTTCCTCTATCTATTTGATGATCAAATTTCTCAAATGTTATCAACTGTAGTGTAAGCAGAATTTGTTAATACCAACACTTTTTTTCACCAACATTTTTTCTAGACGCGGTCGGCGCACCTGTATCAGGCTCCCAGCTCAATGCTGCCAGATACCAACAGGTAATGTCTATCTTTAGTTGACATGTCTAAGACAAACAGGTGTGCTATATGAATGAGCCCTGCCCCAGGGCGTGGGGGCGGGGCTGGTGACTGGACTAACACCCAGTGAGCGAGAGAGCGACTAAACAAACATTAGAACGTAGATGAGCACGTTCTGGTGACATCATTGACTCACACTGAGTTATGTTTCACAGAGGTTTTCGCGGCCATTTCTGGACGATATAAGTCGTCTGCGCCTGGCCAGTCTACCGGCTTCACAGGTAAATATTTTCTCACAGCTAACAGCTAGGGCCATCCGAGATGTGCTCACAACAAAAGTTAGGCCTTAGCAACGTGTGCTCATATAAAAGTTAGGCCTTAGCAACGTGTGCTCATATAAAAGTTAGGCCTTAGCAACGTGTGCTCATATAAAAGTTAGGCCTTAGCAACGTGTGCTCATATAAAAGTTAGGCCTTAGCAACGTGTGCTCATATAAAAGTTAGGCCTTAGCAACGTGTGCTCATATAAAAGTTAGGCCTTAGCAACGTGTGCTCATTACTAAAGTTAGGCCTTAGCAACGTGTGCTCATTACTAAAAATAGGCCCAAGCAAGGAGCGTTCAGAGTGTTAAGGTCCTCTACCTAAAATCAGGACAAGAAAGGCTTATGTGTCGTCTGTAAATGACGTCACGTCTTTTGCCATTCTTTGTTGTCACAAAACCTTACAGAAGTCTGAACCTTCCCATAAAATGGCGCCACTCTTTGACCTACCCCCCCTCCACCCCATCCCGCCCAAACCACAATTTTCCTGTTTAAAACACACATTTCTATTCTAAACTTAATTACGAGATTAGGCAAACTGCTCACTTTCAATTGACAAAAAATAATTTTTAAATAATATGCGAAATAACTGCTGTTTTGGTTTTTTCTTTTTATAACGAAATTTATGATACCACACGTTTTCTACCTCACGCCCACCCTTGTCTCAAAAATTTGACGCCCCTACCCCATGAATGTGATGCCATTTTTGCAAGGAGCGAATAGACCGAATTAAAGCCTGATTAAAGGGACAATATACAATGTAACCAACCAGACAAGATAGAGTAATATGTTTTTCTGTTGGAAGTTAGGTATCTTTCAATAAACGATTGAAACAAAAATCTGACTTCACTACCTGTTGTAAGTTTGGGGAGTGTTGAATAGCATGGTAGTTTCGGGGACGGCGTGGCCTAGTGGTAGAGCGCTAGACTGTTATACTACTAGACTGCTATCCCGAAAGTCTCGAGTTCCTTTCCTGGTTCAAGTCAGTAGAACGTCCCTGAGTCCACCCAGCTCTGATTACGTTAGGGAAAGTAAAGGCGGCTGGGCGTACTGCTGACAACACTAACCTCTCATATATCGAGGATACAGAAACAGGTGAACTCTACTTCACTTGCCCCATTGACAGTCAGGTTTGAAAAGGGAACCATTATTTCAGGTCATTGAAATAAAGATTCCTGACTATAAGAAAACACCAATTACTGGAAATCATATTTTCAAATACCCTATCTAGAATGTGAAAACAATTTAAAAGCTTGTAAAATTAAAATATTAATGTTCCACACGCTTGCTTGAATATTTTAGACACAATACTGACATTTTTTTCTTTTAATCTTTCAGCTTGTTCCTAGTTTACAGCAATCTATCAAATCTGACAGTAAGTTCAGTCCCTTGTCTTCTCATCATTTGTCTGCCCTTGTGATTTAGCCTTTAAGCAAATGAGCCCCGGCTTAGACTGTAATAGCCGAGGTATTGAGGAAATTGTGTTATAGCCATACGAACAGCGCTCTTGGACGTTGAAAACTTTGATTTTTTAAAAACAGTGTATAAAATAAATTGTTTTAAAAAGTAAGATTTATGCAGGCTATTATTCAGAGCGGTTACTTGTATATTTGGGATGGGGGGGGGGGCATATATATATATATATATATATATATATATATATATATATATATATATATATATATATATATATATATATATATATATATATATATATACTTTCTTCCCGGGGAGGGGCATCCGCAGGGCAGTACTTGAAAGCAAGATACGCCACTGATTTAAAGTAGATATGACAAAATAATTAAACCTCACATTAACAAAAACACAAAACAAAAAAAACCCAGGTTGGAAGCAATAATTTGATGTAGATAATCTAAAGCCATTCTAATTATTTTTTCATGAAAGATTCGAACAAATTTATAGGAGGCAACTTAGTAATTCTGTAATTTAAAAAAAAAAAATAAAAAAAAAATGTTGATTAAACATTTTTTTCATTTTGTTTGTTTCGCAGTTAAAAAAAAATCTCAATCCCATTTGCTGTAAAATATTTTTTTACAAAAATATCAGAATCATGCCACAAAATGACAGAAAATATATCATTAATGTAAATCTATTTAAATATTTACATGTACGAGAATAGCACCGACGTTGAAACGTGCGGTAAATAGACACACCGTTTTAAAAATAGTCGGTTTTTATACGCGCCTACAAATTGGCGGGAAAGGTATCGAGGGAGAGGTAGGAGACGGTCCCTTGAACGAGATAGTGTCATAAATTGTCGCCCCATTAACCTAAGTGTGTTAGCAGACGTCAGGGCTGAGTCTGATGGATGCGAACCTCCAGCCCTGTCAATTTATCCTCGACTTTCAAAAATTCTAAGCCATGCCGTTTTTTTTATTTTTATTTTTTTATTTCAGTTTTTTTAAAGCTGTGCTGTACAATACACACATAATGTAATCAAAGACTTATTTTAAAAGAATTATGAGAATTTTAGATGGGGACATAACAAGCCTTAAAGAAGTAATATACGAAATTTCGGTGAACGGAAAATAAAGAATGTGAATGTAGGAGTTAGTTTATGCATGACTTGACCTTTGAACTTTCAGTCATGACAGTTGAGTTTTTATCTGTTTCCAGCAGGCGACAACGTGCAAGATTTGAGCGCCGCTCGTCTGCAACGGCAGAGACAGAAGTCACTTCTGGAGCAGCAACAGCAGATACAGCTCCAGCTGCGGCAGCTGCAAGACCCGGCTCCTTCAAACCTCGAGCAGCCGACGGTCAATGCACAACGCAGACAGTCACAGCTGCGCCAGCTGCAAGACACGCTAGAGGAACCGCTGACTCAACGCAGACCGTCTGATCTACGTCAGCTTCGAGATCCGAACCTTTCAATGCTAGAGGATCCACTAAAACAGCCACAGCGTAGACCATCTCAGATGCGACAGTTTCGAGATCCGAACCTCTCAATGATAGACGATCAAATGCCACAGTCACAACGTAGGCCGTCTCAGTCTAGACAGCTTCAAGATCCGAACCTTGACGACCCTCTGGTACAAAGTCCACGCAGACAGACCCAACCAAGACAACGCATGTCTCAACAACAGCAGATAAAAGATCAGCGGTACCCCCAGGACGGGCGGTACCCCCAGGACGGGCAGTACCCCCAGGACGGGCAGTACCCCTCACAGTTCGACCAACAGCCCTACGACCAGCCATCTCGGCGTGACCCGTACGACATCCAACAGTCCAGACCACGCCCACAGACGAGGGACTACCCACAACAAGGCCAATACTTTGACCCGCCACGCTCCGAAAGACGCCCATCCCCCTCACAGACCGCCTATGACATGAACGCCAACTCGGTTCAATCCAACTCGGGGGGTTTTGGCCTGCAAGATCAGTCCTACGGCCGAGGGCAGTACATGAACGAACCATCTTTTTCACAAGCTGCTGGCTATGCTCGCGAGAACTTCCTCGCTGGCGGCCCACCCGAGAGCTATCTCACAGGAGGGCCATCTGATGCACTTCTCAGCCGACACCCTCAAGACGCGATGTTCAGCAGAGGTGCGTCTGATGCAGCTTACGGCCGTAGTTCTGCTGATGCAGCAAGTAGCAGAGTATCTGTCGATGCAGGTTCGCCACGAAGCTTCTCCGATTCCAGTCTTACCAGAGCTGATCTTGTTCTAACCAGAACCCCGCCAGCTACGTCACAAGGCGCGTCATCCATGTCTTTGTCAGCTTTTGAATCTCCTGCACAGGGGAGTGTGTTGACCTCTGAACCTCTTCTTGCGCAGCACCCAGCGATGGGTCCCAGCCAGACGGTACAAGATTATCAAGCAACATCCGGGAACCAGGCACAAGTAGGTCAGCAGCTGTCCGCTAGCCAGCAGCCTGCTCCTATGTCTACAGCTCCCGTGGCCTCGACAGCAGGTGTGTCTGTAGGACAGCCGAGCCAAGGGCAGATTACAATGGCGGCAAGTGGCACAGCTCAAGTTGGCTTACAAAACGGCGTTTTATCTGGCCACCAAGACGTGATGGCAGGCCAGATGGGACAGGCAGGAGGAATGGCTGGATATATGGACCAGCATTATAGCATGGGAGGGATGGGAGGCACTGGCATGATGGGAGGCACTGGCATGATGGGAGGCACTCAAGGCATGGGAGGCACTCAAGGCATGGGAGGAGCAGGCATGATGGGTGGAATGCAAGGCATGGGAAATGCTGGGATGATGGGAGGCATGCAGAACATGGGCTATGGCAATCCAAGTGAGTTAGACCACCCATTTAATTAATTCTCTTTACAGCAGTTTAGAATTAAAAAAAAAGGAATTGTAAGAAATGTTAGATTATTTATATATTGCCAAATACATCTTGGTAGAATATAAACAATATATTGACTGATGGAAAAAGATAATTGTACATGCGTCGCCCATAAATGGCGTCAACTTATTTTTTTTAACCCTACCCCCGTCAGCTTTTTTATCTTCGCAAAAAAAAAAAAAAAAAAAAAAAAAAAAAAAAAAACGTAGACCTTCCCCCTGCCCTCTTAAGATTTTTAAAGACGTTTACGAACGATCATTGAAATAATTTTTAACAAATTATGCTAGTAACCACATTTTTATTTTTTAAACATATTGTTTCGTTTTTATCTAACTTTTATTGTGATGTTTTTAAAAATAATATTATTTTGTACTAATATATATGGGTGTAAGGTAAACAATTAGAAATAATATTACCTATAGGAGATTTTCTTTTGGCTTTGTGCTCGTAGTTTTTTCTGGCATCTAGCAAGTCATGTTAAGGCCTAAGCCAGCTTTAGACCTATTTCCTATGCATCTAGCAATAATTTAAAGCTTGGCCAGGTGTTTTTCTTTTTCTAAAAATTCGCTTTTTAATTTTTTTTGTTCATTCATCACTAACGAAATTTACAGGCTAAACATTTATTATTTTAACAGCTGCAACAAGCCAACCTGCCACAGTTTAATCCTAAATAAGCAGCGTCATTTCCCCCACCATCAAGCTTTAATCTGACAGATGACGTAATCATCGTTTGGTCTGCCTCGACTGAAATCGCCTTAACGCGAAGAAATACCAACAAACCAACGCTTGCTATCTGCCATCACTAGCTACTAGATCTAGTTTTCATCGTATCCAAACTCTGTTTACAACAATATATTACTGGCCAGATTTTTAACAGTTCAATTCTATAGTTTAAAAACAAACACTTATTTACGTGCAAAACGTTAAATTATATTTTTCCCCACATTTTTTTTATCTTAACACTATCTAAAAATTAAATATTATTAAAGTTAAAGGAATGTAATATTTATTATAACACTAATTAATTACAGTAGTGCTGGGTAATATTTGTAAAAAAAAATGCCATTCTGTCATAACTCAATTTAGTCCCTCTATTTAAATGAATGTTCGCTGTATTATTCTGGTTGAAATTGTGTTGCCTTTGTATTGACTTTGTCTTTCCATCAACGGATCAACACTGTAAAACTAGTTCAAGAAACGTACCTATGTGTATTTAACTGCTTGACATTGTCTATATATTTCACATTTAAATAATAAAAGTATTTACAACACTTGTTCGTTTAGGTTTTTTTTAAAAAGTTATTTTCTTAGTGTAGTTAGTGGTGGCAGATAGGTGGCTCCGTACTGCAAAAGGTACCCGGTGACTGCTGTTACTATTAGCACTGACCAGAAGTTTGGCTGCCATTTGTTTTTGTTAATTTATGTTTTCTAACACAAATAGTATTTCATCTGGTACCTTTTGAAGTTGGGCAACCGAAGCACCACAACATGCAAACATACAAACACACAAGTACATACACACTTAGATATGTAGGTATGTATATATATAAATATATATATATATATATATATATATATATATATATATATATATATATATATATATATATATATATATATATATATATATATATATATATATATATATATATATATATACGGGGCGGTTTTGTTAAGAAAGCCATTTTGGAATTCAGATCAGTAGTTTGAATGGTTGAAACGGCACACGCTTAGATTAGTTTCTTTTCCGACTGTGAAGGCTTTATAAGTAGCCTAGGATATAGGAAATATGCTATAGGTCAAGATCGTGTTTTAGCCTGCAGTCAAAGTTGGTTTCATGCCCACAACAATGGAAGGATAATTGTATATCATATGAAACTTATATTTGTCATTTTTTTTTTTTTGGGTACCAGGCGTTGCCAGGGAAAGCCACAAACCATTGTCTAGTGTTATATGGCTTTGTTTCGACGAGCTGGTCTAAAGTCGGTAGAATTAACTGCAGTGTCAGGTGATTTTTGCATTAGCAGTTGAATGTGGGCGGCACCCATCCAAACACCTACCTACCATCCACCAAAGTCTAGCTACCATCCACCAAAGTCTAGCTACCATCCACCAACCTACCATCTACCACATCTAAGTACCATCCACTACAGCCTAGCTACCATCCACTACAGCCAAGCTACCATCCATAACCGCCTATATTTGTATGATATATGTGTATGTACGTGCTTTATAAGACGACACGGAGTTACATATTTCACATGATCAAGAGGAGGCTGTTGCGCAACAAAAATTACATTTTCTCTTTAACCAATAGCTAAACTTCATCTCTTCTCGAATGTTCTGGTTTTAATCATTTTTAGTATAGAGCCTTATTTCATGGGTTCTTATTCAAAATGACGCAATCCATATATAGGCCATTCGTTTAATCTAAAAACAAAAATGCCAGCAATATAATACAATCCCCCTTCCCCTCCCGGAAAATGTTCGTCTATAGTCCACACCTTATCAGCCCTCGGTACGCAACATAAAACAAATACATAAACTTCTATACTGGTATTTTGAGCAAGTTCAAAGGTCAGCTATAAAAGGGCAGGAGCGAAACAAAAGTGCAACAGATCTATTTTCAACTCTTCAAAGAAAACGGCACACAGTGGTATTTTAAATTTACATGACCCTTACAGGCACCTGTCTTACCTTTATATAGTCGTGTCAATATTTCGTAACATCCCGCATAAAATGTGGTTTATTTTTAACGTAAATAAAATGAACTCATTTGAACCAGTCTAATTACCGTAAGATCAACTTTCGGGATTAAAAAAAAAACAACCACCAAATGTATGAAATTAAAAGATAAATATGTTGCAAAGTTTACATATTTTAATGGAATTTTTTCTCAGTGATGATGGGAGGAGGTATGCCTGGAATTATGGGAGGTATGCACGGCATGATGGGCGGCATGCACGGAATGATGGGAGGGATGATGGGAGGAATGATGGGCTTTCCTTTTATGGAAATGGAAAGCCCGGACAGTCCAGGTGAGTGAAACAGTTTTTTTTTAAATTTGATTCGTGTACACATCAGACATTATCTAACACTTGACGGACAGAAATTGAGTACAGCATCAGTTGTTGTTCTCGTAAGGAGACACAAGATACACTGCCTCCAGCCCATGATGTGATTGGGTGGTAGAGCGCACGACTGCTAACCAGCAAGCAGTGTTTCTTCCAGACTTTTTTCTCCGGGGGGGGGGGGGGGGCACTTGAAATTTTGGGGGGGGGGGGGCGGTAGACTTTCTTCGGATCCCTGAGTCCACCCAACTCTGATTTAGTTTGGGAGTGTAGATCCAGCTTGCAGAAACTTGAAACCTTTAGATGCCGAGGTCACTGAAAACGATAAACTCTACTTTAATTTCCCTCCACGCCGAAAAAACGAAGAAGGAAACATTTTATGGCCAGGGTTTATGTCTGACATTTTCCTTCAGGGGATATTTTAAATTCCCAGTGGGGCGGAGACTGGTTAAAATATAATTTATCTACCTAAATTATGTATTTTTTCTATTTCTTTCTGGAGGGGGTGGGGAGGAGGAGGAGGGCTTTCTCCAGGTGTGAGGACAGTACACTCAGAAGAGATACCTGAACTCTGTTTACATCCACACGTCGGCTACGATATGTTCCCGACAAGAAGCCTCAGACCAAAGTGCCCCTCATGCTAGAACATGAACTTCTATTTATAGTATCTTGTCACGTGTGTTTCCAGCAATAGGTGGCCAGAAAAAATGTTTTGACTTCCTGTTAGTTGGGACCTGACGAGTCACAGACCACGCATTGTTTTGATTGTAATTTTTCTTCCCAAGATCCCCCACCAGCACCTGCTGCAGCACCAGCACCTGCACCTCAGGCTCCAGCTGTCGCACCTGTAGCTGCCACGCCCCCACCAGTTATGCCAACCCTCGCTACCGTGGTGGTAGTTGCTACAGCTCCACCACCTGTAGCACCAGCTACACCTGCACCAGCTATCGTCCAGCCAACAGCAGCACCGGCAGCCCCTATAGTAGCTGGTAAGTTCAAGGTTATTAAGTTCGCAGGGTCTGCATATTAACTACATCATTACATTGATTAGATACTCAAATTCACTATTCTCACATTGACCAGATTCTCATATTGACTAGATTTTCACATTGACTAGATTCTCATATTGTCTAGATTCTCACATTGATTAGATTCTCACATGGACTAGATTCTCACCTTGACTAGAATATCAACTTGACTAAATTCTCACATTGACTAGATTCTCACATAAACTAAATATTCACATTGACTAGAATCATATTTCGAGTACATCCTCACTCAAACAAGACCTCATGACAAATACTTTCACCTAAAGTCTAATTTAGGTAGATCTATAACTCAGATAACTCAGATAACTCATGTTGTAGCCCAAAGCTTAAGAGCAACAAAACAACATACCCCTGTGTTTACTTTAAAGCCCGACAGATCTTCCTTGTCGTGTGAATGAGTTACAAAAAAAGTCGTGTGTCGTGATAACATTTTCAAACAAACCTTTCTATGAGCGTCCGCCTTACCCCAAACCATGACACGGTGCCATTCAAATGACAGATGCCGTCGTCAGGGTACCGGAAGTCGTTGCCAGTGGTTCTGTCACTGCAGTGAGTGTGCCTGCAGGCCTGTCGCAGGCTGAGATAGACGCGGCAGTGGCCGCTATAACAGAACGTGCCATGCACGCCATGAACCAGGCCATAGCAGCACAACAAGGCGGTGAGTGATTTCTTGTGTGGGGGTGTGTAGGGGGTACAAGAGTGGGGTTTACGTGTGTACGTGGGGGGGGGGTAGGATCAGGGTTGTGCTTGAAGCACGTGCATTTGGTTTGTTTGATTGAATGTCCGTGTTAAATGTATGCGATAGTATGCGTGTGCTAGTGACGTAATTTTTGTACATGTAGCTACATGTGAAGAACAACACAGATGGCCACTTAGACTTTAAACATTAGCTAGAGGGTTCTAGGCATGTGCCTTTATTGGGGGTACTAGAAGAGAATGTACAATTAAAAGGTACAGGGTTTTATTGAGAAGGTACTAGGCCTATGTCTATAAGCCTATTTCAGAGTGTTATAGTTATCTGTCGTGTGCATTGAACAAACGCACATTACGGATCATGACGTCATATCACGCAGTTAGTTAACATTTGAATTCTACTCCTCAGGTGCACCACTATCAGCGGCCCCACCCCCTGCTGGGGTGGCGCCCTTGGCTACCCCAGCCCCATTGGCGCCAGTCATGGTGTAATGGAACCATCTAACCAGCAGTCAAGGTATGATGGAACCATCAAACCAGCAGCAAAGGTTCCTTGTCAGAGAATTATCGTAAACAAGCTGATGTGATGAAGGCAAATTTGTTGAAGGTTTACCTAATACATTATAACTGGCGTTCAGCCATTTTATTTTGTTCTCTAAATTATTAGATAATTTATTATGGTGATTGTTTAGTTAGTGTTATATTATTGTTTAAGACGTTAGTACGGATTTAAGGATTAAAAATCATACACGACCAATTTTTTGTTTTTTTATTTTTTAAATCTTTGTATTAGATTAAATAACTTATTTTTATTTTTGTTGATGAATGACTATGTATGAATAAAAAAAAATGTAATTGTTCGAATTTATAATTTGATATGACACATGCTAGACTTATAACATAATTGATGGAAGCAAACAATAGAACTATCTTTAGATGGTTTCTGAATTTACCCTGGTGTAATGTAAACATATTTAGTGAGTGCTAATGACGATGATGAGGCGACCCACTCCCTCGACTGTCCAGTTATGGAGTCCACAAGCAATGACTGTAATAAATGAATCAATAACTTCATTGTGTATGTCGTCCACTTGACTCTAAAGATAGCAGTGTGTGACGCCATTAGTGAAAACGTTAAGAAACGATACAACATTATAAAGTTAAGCTATTGAGAAGTCCAGAGTAGCTTGAATCTCTGGAAGAATGAAACAAACTTAATTTAAACACGCACTTAAAAATGCACACCTCAATTTAGATGGGGGTTAGCGATATCTGTTGAGACGTAAGTTTGTGTGTGTGTGGGGGGGGGGGGGAGGGGGGGGAGGGGGGTAGAGGGCAAAACGGGCGAAGATTTAATAGGATGTGGACTATTGGGTGCACATACAATTGTTTGTTATCCAATAGACATATTATATTTGTATGATTTGGTAGGAATGTGTGTGTTGATGAAAGTCTCCATGGGTTCGAATCATGTGACATGGAACGCTGAAAAATGTACAGGCCATAAAAAATCAAAACACACTCAGGACCTTCAGTGAAAACCTCAAGAAACAAATACATACACAAAGTAAATGGTGCACTGGTCTTCGGAATATAATCAAGGGCGTATTAACAGTGTAGTAAAAAAGAAAAAATATCATAGGAAAATTTTTTTGAATATTTCTCCCCTTTAAAAGCAGTTTCGTAACGATTTGTTTGTTCTACTTCCTTTACGTTCTAGAACCTACGACCACCGAGGAATATGAATACGAAGGCGAGCTTGTAACCACGACAACAACAGTAGCAACCCCTGTTGCCGTTGTCACAGGTAAGTTCACTAGCTACATACCTACGCCGTGTACACTTTTGGTTTATTGTATGAGGTTTAGAACAACCTAGTTAGGAGGCTTATGTAAACTATTGTACTTTGTAATCATAATATGTAAGTTATTGTAGTTGGTAATCATAATGTGTAAGCTATTCAATAGCTGAAATAGGATTCGATGATGCTAATTATTATTAATTATAAACTTTATTTCAGACTCGGAATGGGGCAATTTTAAATTAGGTGAGCCTAATTGAACATACAAAATGAGTAATGAATTATATTTGCTTATATATATATATATATATATATATATATATATATATATATATATATAAATATATATATATATATATATATAGGTGTGTGTGTCTATTTTTAAAGTGTTTTTTTAAAAATCTGTTCTAGAGGGAATCAACGGAACAATCGATGGTTTGGTGGATCGTATGTCACGTAAGTTAATCGAATCCCATTTTTTATTGTTTTTTCAATTGGAGCTGGGCAAGCGTCTTAAGGTCTCATGATCGTGAACCTAATTCTGTGTGGTCTAACTAACTGACCAGTAGACTTCATATTGGTGTTCTACGGCAACTTAGTTTCCGTAGGTTTCTATTGGTGTCAGTGGTATAGAAGCTTTAGCTGGAGTTGTCACGTGACTTGTGATTAATGAGTTCGTCACCTCTCATGTTAAAATCTTGTCGGACTAAATTTAGGAGAAACGACGACGCGGACTTCCACGACAACCATCCAAACAACAACAGACGAGGAGATGGCTGAAGCCGCCGCGGATTTACAACAGTCAAAGGCACCTGCTGCCACCCCTAAACCTACATTAACAGGTAATGTATACATACATACATACATACATACATACATACATACATACATACATATATATATATGTATGTATATATATATATATATATATATATATATATATATATATATATATATATATATATATATATATATATATATATATATATGTCTGTGTGTGTGTGTGGTGTCTGTGTATATATCTATGTGTGTGTGCGAGCCAGTGTTATGTATATATGGAAGTGGCTGGGTTATAAGGCCTCACAAAGACCTATTAGATCCTCCTGAGCAGGAGAAAAAGTCATTGCTATTTTGTTAGTGACATTAAGGATCTCACCTTTATGGCTAGGCTTAAGCCGTGCACAGCTTGCTCTAATCATTGACTGAATGTGATCTCCTGATTACGTTTTCTTTCAGAAGTGTTAAACAGTTTACCTGCTGAAGACAGAACGTTTTTCTTGGAATATTTCGACACATATAACAGGCTGAGAAATTTTGGTAACTCGTGTTCTGGGATACATTAAAGTACAAAGCACTTATAATTGTAAACATCATCAATATCTTTCTATTTTGTGCCCAAGACACATGGGGCCGCCACAGAAAAAATGTTTTCACTTTAGCCGGTCTTAAGTAATTTTCTCCCAAAATAGTCCCGCCTTTGTCAATTGCTTTTATTGCTGTGCGCCTCCCTTGGCCTTCAATGTTTACTTTTTAAAAAAGAATCCAGTTAAGCGTCATTCTTTTATAAACATAATGCTTGTGAAAAGAATTTAAAAAAATGAATATAATTATCTATCACTTTGAAGATTATCTCCCTTTACAATCAAACAATTTAATGATGGGACTGAATCAAACTAAATTCATGGACCCTTAAAATTATGCGAGATATTATCTTTTTTGTTTCTTTTTTTAACATTGATAAAAAGCATGTCAATCAAATGGTTTGATGAATATTTCATATTTTTTTCAGATTATCAGCTATAAACAAGTATAGCTTTCACCTGAAACAGTGTATTTAACAGCTAGTTCAACATTGTAGCTAAGGCAGGTCAATTGAGTTCTGATCACACCACAGAGACAACATTCGATGTACACAACCCACAAATATATCTGGGGCAAGGAGATATCTTTTTATGACTGAATTTATTGTTGTGTGTAATAACCCAAACTGAACAAAGTTGACAGTCTGGGTTAATTCCCTTTATGCTTTAGAAAGTGGTAAAACACTGGCGTCTAACAAGTTAATTGTTTATATTGTTTATTATTATTATTATATTGTTGTTCTAATATTGCTGGTGTTTAGTAGTGTCCAGCTATGTTGGGTTTGTTCAACTACAGTTCTTTGTAACTTGTTCACTGATGTTGATAGGGAGATTGCTAGAGTAGGGGCGTATACGTTAACTTTGGGAAATTGGATGTTTTATTTAAGGTGGAAGTTATTTTTAGGTGTTGTATTTTAAAGGGAAGTTATTTTAGGTGTTAATATATATGATTTGTGATGATTTTTTTATGTCTATTGATATTGACGTTTATTCCTCTTGCTATGAAACCTGCTGTAGCTGATGTCCAAGCTCAAGTTTTAAATATATCCTTTGTGTAATCAAAGAAAAGATAGTCTTAATTAACAATATCTTGGAATGTGAAAAATGGTCCATGTTTTTTTTTTTTTTTATTCTGATCTCAACAACACTTTTGTTGTTCATTAGGCAAGTATTTTTTGTTGATGAATGGTATATGAGTAATGTTAATAAGTTAATAAGTCAGGGGATATTTAAATCTTTATACTGAAATTAAACTCTATTTAAAAATTGATGAAATTGGTTTAACAACTGCTGTTTTTTTTTAAAATTAATTTTTTGTTTAATTATTTTTTAATACTTTAGTATTATGTATTTTAGCCGTATTAATTTTTGTACTTTAAAATTCTGGAATATAGGGGATCTTTTAATCTTTTATTGTTTTTTTTTTACATTTGCATAATTTACTAAATAAAATCTTTTTAAATATATTAAAAAAATGTTTTTTGGTTCATTTTGAAATTTTTTAAAAATGCAATATTTTAAATTCTAATGCAGATATGATGAAATCGTGTGGGTTGTATAGTATTCATAAGCTTTAAGAATCTATTAAAAAAATAAAAGAGTGCGGGATTGTCCTTTGTTAGGCTATTTATTAGTCATTTAAGAATTAATAAGTTATAATAAATATAAAATATACAAAAATTATTTATTATTAAAAATCCAGCTGAACGTGACAGATCATCTCATTGGGTACAACATGTGTAACATATCATTTCTTACAACACATGAAACACTCTATTTTATTGGCTGCAGTTTGTGTAACACCTCATCTCATTAGTTACAATACATTTTGTGAATCTCCAAATCCCGAAGAAGTGTAAACATCTTATCACACTGTGGACATGAATAAGGCAGTGTTTGATTCCTGTTGGTGTGGGTGGATAGATTGTTTCTGCTTTCTCCTGAAGAAACTCTACCTGATAATTCAAAGATATTTAGAATATCAACACTAGGCGTCATGTTTTATACAGATAGAAATATATTTCAGTACTTTTATTTTTTATCAGTACATCTTTAAAGAGTGGCAGGAGACTGTTAAGGAGTGGAAAGCTTTGATGGGGATAGGGGGGGGGGTTAATGGCAAGGGGTAAATACCAAAGCAGGGTGTGTTAATGTCCTGCTCCCCAGCAATGCAGATACCTGTAATGACCCTTGACATTAACATATCCTACTTCTGACCCTTGACATTAACATATCCTATTAATGACCCTTAACATTAACATATCCTATTAATGACCCTTAACATTAACATATCCTACTAATGACCCTTAACATTAACATATCCTATTAATGACCCTTAACATTAACATATCCTACTAATGACCCTTAACATTAACATATCCTATTAATGACCCTTAACATTAACATATCCTATTAATGACCCTTAACATTACCATATCCTACTAATGACCCTTAACATTAACATATCCTACTACTGACCCTTAACATTAACATATCCTACTAATGACCCTTAACATTAACATATCCTACTAATGACCCTTAACATTAACATATCCTATTAATGACCCTTAACATTACCATATCCTACTAATGACCCTTAACATTAACATATCCTACTACTGACCCTTAACATTAACATATCCTACTAATGACCCTTAACATTAACATATCCTACTAATGACCCTTAACATTAACATATCCTACTACTGACCCTTAACATTAACATATCCTACTAATGACCCTTAACATTAACATATCCTATTAATGACCCTTAACATTAACATATCCTATTAATGACCCTTAACATTAACATATCCTATTAATGACCCTTAACATTAACATATCCTATTAATGACCCTTAACATTAACATATCCTATTAATGACCCTTAACATTAACATATCCTACTACTGACCCTTAACATTAACATATCCTACTAATGACCCTTAACATTAACATATCCTATTAATGACCCTTAACATTAACATATCCTATTAATGACCCTTAACATTAACATATCCTACTACTGACCCTTAACATTAACATATCCTACTAATGACCCTTAACATTAACATATCCTATTAATGACCCTTAACATTAACATATCCTACTACTGACCCTTAACATTAACATATCCTACTAATGACCCTTAACATTAACATATCCTATTAATGACCCTTAACATTAACATATCCTACTACTGACCCTTAACATTAACATATCCTACTACTGACCCTTAACATTAACATATCCTACTAATGACCCTTAACATTAACATATCCTATTAATGACCCTTAACATTAACATATCCTACTAATGACCCTTTACATTAACATATCCTATGAATGACCCTTAACATTAACATATCCTACTTCTGACCATTAACATTAACATATCCTACTTCTGACCCTTAACATTAACATATCCTACTTCTGACCCTTGACATTAACATATCCTAAAAATGACCCTTAATATTAACATATCCTACTAATGACCCTTAACATTAACATATCCTAAAAATAACCCTTAACATTAACATATCCAATTAATGACCCTTAACATTAACATATCCTACTAATGACCCTTAACATTAACATATCCTAAAAATAACCCTTAACATTAACATATCCTACTAATGACCCTTAACATTAACATATCCTATTAATGACCCTTAACATTAACATATCCTACTACTGACCCTTAACATTAACATATCCTACTAATGACCCTTAACATTAACATATCCTATTAATGACCCTTAACATTAACATATCCTACTACTGACCCTTAACATTAACATATCCTACTACTGACCCTTAACATTAACATATCCTACTAATGACCCTTAACATTAACATATCCTATTAATGACCCTTAACATTAACATATCCTACTAATGACCCTTTACATTAACATATCCTATTAATGACCCTTAACATTAACATATCCTACTAATGACCCTTTACATTAACATATCCTATGAATGACCCTTAACATTAACATATCCTACTTCTGACCATTAACATTAACATATCCTACTTCTGACCCTTAACATTAACATATCCTACTTCTGACCCTTGACATTAACATATCCTAAAAATGACCCTTAATATTAACATATCCTACTAATGACCCTTAACATTAACATATCCTAAAAATAACCCTTAACATTAACATATCCAATTAATGACCCTTAACATTAACATATCCTACTAATGACCCTTAACATTAACATATCCTAAAAATAACCCTTAACATTAACATATCCTACTAATGACCCTTAACATTAACATATCCTATTAATGACCCTTAACCTTAACATATCCTACTACTGACCCTTAACATTAACATATCCTACTAATGACCCTTAACATTAACATATCCTATTAATGACCCTTAACATTAACATATCCTACTACTGACCCTTAACATTAACATATCCTACTACTGACCCTTAACATTAACATATCCTACTAATGACCCTTAACATTAACATATCCTATTAATGACCCTTAACATTAACATATCCTACTAATGACCCTTTACATTAACATATCCTATGAATGACCCTTAACATTAACATATCCTACTTCTGACCAAAGCCGGCGTTAGGGGGTGGCGAACGGGGCGGCCGCCCTAGGCCCCGCGCTTGAAGTGGCCCCGCGCTTCAGCACTGTCATTGTTATCTGAATTAGTTTGTAAACTTAAAAAAAATTGTTGCTGAATTCAATTGGGAAAAACTAAATGGTCGAATGCCGACGTTGTTGATTGTTATAACTGAGGCCACGGTTGATGTTGGTGAGTCCCACCTGAACTGGGACAGGCCGTAATTCGATACAAAAATAGTGTCACACTGGTGTCGCGCTTAGCCACTACCCGAAGAATTGCATTAAAGAAATTGCAAGAAAACCACTTTTTAGATTAGACACATTAATTAGGCGGTAATTTTATTATAGAGTATCGATGAAGAAATTTTTTTTTTAGTTGGGGAGGGGGGGGGGGGGGCTCAGACGTTCTTACGCGGAGGGTGGGGCTTCGCCCCTACCCGAAGAATTGTATGCAAGAAACTCTTCACGCAAACCATTTAGATTAGACAAAATTTCCTTTTTATTCAATGTTTACTCGAGAATAAATAACGTCATATTACTGTGTGCACTCTCCGGTTTGAGATTATTTTCTACTCTAAGCTAAATGTGACCGCGTCATACTTCGTTTTTCGAATTACTATGCATGTTTTTAATTTTCTTGTGTTTTCTCTAGAGCGTTCTTGTCAGACAGATAGATACATAGATAGATAGATAGATACATAGACAGACAGCGAAACTATTAGTATTAATAGACGAGAAAAATGGCCCGTTGAGGAAGGATACAACGGGCGCTAGGGTGATAGTGCTGTCTCTTTTCTCTAAACTAAAACCACCCCACCCCCCCCCACCCCACCCCCCCAAAAAACATGTCTACCGTCCCATTCAACGAAATATAATTATATACTTTTTCCAGTGTCCGCCCCCTCCCCGAAAATTCTACTCCCGCCCCCGAAAATTTCAAGTACCCCCACCCCTCTCCGTGGAGGAAAAAGTCTGAAAGAAACACTGGTGTCGCGCTTAGCCACTACCCGAAGAATTGCATTAAAGAAATTGCAAGAAAACCACTTTTTAGATTAGACACATTAATTAGGCGGTAATTTTATTATAGAGTATCGATGAAGAAATTTCTTTTGAGTTAGGGAGGGGGGGGGGCTCAGACGTTCTTACGCGGGGGTGGGGCTACGCCCCTACCCGAAGAATTGTGTGCAAGAAACTCTTCACAGCAAACCATTTAGATTAGACAAAATTGCCTTTTTATTCAATGTTTACTCGAGAATCAATGACGTCATATTACTGTGTGCACTCTCCGGCTTGAGAATGTTTTAATGTTTTCTACTATATGACGTCATACTTCGTTTTCGTTTCACTCTGAGAGTTTTTAATTTCCTTGTGTTTTCTCTAGAGCATTCTTGTCAGACAGATAGATAGATAGATACACAGATAGATACATAGATACAAACAGCGAAACTATTAGTATTTATATATATATATATATATATATATATATATATACATATATATATATATATATATATATATATATATATATATATATATATATATATATATATATATATAATGGAAAGGCCCCGCGCGGATGGTTGGCCCTAGGCCCCGCGTATTCCTAACGCCGGCTCTGCTTCTGACCATTAACATTAACATATCCTACTTCTGACCCTTAACATTAACATATCCTACTTCTGACCCTTGACATTAACATATCCTAAAAATGACCCTTAATATTAACATATCCTACTAATGACCCTTAACATTAACATATCCTAAAAATAACCCTTAACATTAACATATCCAATTAATGACCCTTAACATTAACATATCCTACTAATGACCCTTAACATTAACATATCCTAAAAATAACCCTTAACATTAACATATCCAATTAATAACCCTTAACATTAACATATCCTAAAAATAACCCTTAACATTAACATATCCAATTAATGACCCTTAACATTAACATATCCTACTAATGACCCTTAACATTAACATATCCTAAAATGACCCTTAACATTAACATATCCTAAAAATGACCCTTATCATTAACATATCTTACTTCTGACACTTAACATTACCATATCCTACTAATGACCCTTAACATTACCATATCCTACTTCTGACCCTTAACATTACCATATCCTACTAATGACCCTTAACATTACCATATCCTAATTCTGACCCTTAACATTACCATATCCTACTTCTGACCCTTAACATTACCATATCCTACTAATGACCTTTAACATTAACATATCTTACTTCTGACCCTTAATATTAACATATTCTACTAATGACCCTTAATATTAACATATCCTACTAATGACCCTTAACATTAACATATCTTACTTTTTTTGTTCAGGTCTTTGACACTTAGAGCACCCAATGCTTTTTTCATCTGTGTGTAGGCGCCATTGGGTGTTGCATTAACAGGGGCCATCACTGCGCCCAGCTTGCCACTTGGTGGTCGAGACTTTATTGAGAGTGACTTCCCTTTAAGGAGAGAGTCTGGCGGCCTCTCAGTACTGTGGTTGTTGTTAGAATTTAAAAATCCATGCCCAATTAAAAATTCAGGACTAGCTGCTGGTAAAATAACATCTCCACCCACTGGATTCTCATTTTCCCAAGCTAATTTTTTCATTTTGGGGATTTCAAAATTTTCCTCTTTTAAATTTGCTGAATTCAGTGTTTGTCTGTAATGTTAAAAAGTGTAGCTGTTGTATATTCAATTCAGCAATCTATTGATAAGACTTTTGGTAATCACAGTAATAAAGATGATAATGCATATTAAAAAAAGTTTAAAAATATGATCGTTACTGAAGAAAATCACAAAGTAAACAATAAGAATCACTGAAAACTAAAGTCAGCTCAGGTAAGATGTGAAGGTTTGTAGGCCTAATATAATAAAGCTGGGACTAAAGAGTGTAAATATGTACAAAAGAATATATTTGAACATCCTAATTTGTAAAACTTTCTTTTCTTCATTGACATATCTTAAAAGTAGCAGAAAAGATAATATAACTTTTTTAAAGTTCATATTTAAAAATAATGATATCTACAGTTGGTTTTCCTTAGGAAGTGCATCAGTCAAGCAAGTTATTTCTACTGTGATAGCCACTTACTTTTGAGGTATGGCAAAAACACTAGGGGCAGAAAGAGAGATATTTCCTATACACATTATGTACCCAAGAGATAATTCAGTTCATTCTCCTTTGTAGCTTTTGTTTAAAGAAAATAAGAGACCAGTGCTCAAGTTAAATGGGTTTATAAAAAAAGTTGGCTGGCAAAATTAAAACACTAAGTGCAGATGATAAAATTTAAAAAGTTTATATGGATGGCTAGAGGTAGTGTGGATTGTAATGTGATGTCATTGAAAAGAAAAAGGGAGTAAATACAGTTTGATGCTACACTGGTGTTAATCATTATTAAGTTTTTCTTCTTACTTCCCTTTAACTGTGAGTGTTGATAATTTAACAGATAATCTCTGTAAACTAACCTGTATGAGTGCTGTTCTCTCAAGCTTGGCATCCTGTCAATGTTGGAGCCAGCATTAGCAAAAGTTTCTTGGTGCCACAGTGGCTCGGGCTTGATGGGAAATTCATTGGGTTCTTCCTATTGGTAGAAACTAAGGAAATTCATTGGGTTCTTCCTATTGGTAGAAACTAAGGAAATTCATTGGGTTCTTCCTATTGGTAGAAACTAAGGAAATTCATTGGGTTCTTCCTATTGGTAGAAACTAAGGAAATTCATTGGGTTCTTCCTATTGGTAGAAACTAAGGAAATTCATTGGGTTCTTCCTATTGGTAGAAACTAAGGAAATTCATTGGGTTCTTCCTATTGGTAGAAACTAAGGAAATTCATTGGGTTCTTCCTATTGGTAGAAACTAAGGAAATTCATTGGGTTCTTCCTATTGGTAGAAACTAAGGAAATTCATTGGGTTCTTCCTATTGGTAGAAACTAAGGAAATTCATTGGGTTCTTCCTATTGGTAGAAACTAAGGAAATTCATTGGGTTCTTTCTATTGGTAGAAACTAAGGAAATTCATTGGGTTCTTCCTATTGGTAGAAACTAAGGAAATTCATTGGGTTCTTCCTATTGGTAGAAACTAAGGAAATTCATTGGGTTCTTCCTATTGGTAGAAACTAAGGAAATTCATTGGGTTCTTCCTATTGGTAGAAACTAAGGAAATTCATTGGGTTCTTCCTATTGGTAGAAACTAAGGAAGTTCATTGGGTTCTTCCTATTGGTAGAAACTAAGGAAATTCATTGGGTTCTTCCTATTGGTAGAAACTAAGGAAATTCATTGGGTTCTTCCTATTGGTAGAAACTAAGGAAATTCATTGGGTTCTTTCTATTGGTAGAAACTAAGGAAATTCATTGGGTTCTTCCTATTGGTAGAAACTAAGGAAATTCATTGGGTTCTTCCTATTGGTAGAAACTAAGGAAATTCATTGGGTTCTTCATATTGGTAGAAACTAAGGAAATTCATTGGGTTCTTCCTATTGGTAGAAACTAAGGAAATTCATTGGGTTCTTCCTATTGGTAGAAACTAAGGAAATTCATTGGGTTCTTCCTATTGGTAGAAACTAAGGAAATTCATTGGGTTCTTCCTATTGGTAGAAACTAAGGAAATTCATTGGGTTCTTTCTATTGGTAGAAACTAAGGAAATTCATTGGGTTCTTCCTATTGGTAGAAACTAAGGAAATTCATTGGGTTCTTCCTATTGGTAGAAACTAAGGAAATTCATTGGGTTCTTTCTATTGGTAGAAACTAAAGCTGTGTAGTTTACTCACAAATAAATGCTGAGTTTTAATCATGTGTAGAACTTATTATTTTAACTTTTTCATACCAAGTTGTATGTCTAATCAATATGAAGCAAAATGAAACCTGCAATAAGCTTTTATTTAATTTTAAACTTTCTTATTTATAGAGTGTAGGGAGAATTATTGAAATCATCAAAATACCTAAATTGACATTTTCACTTTCATTAGTTGGAAATATCAGGTTATATAATTTTGTCAACATGTTTGTCTGTCTAAATGTCAATGTGTATGTGTGTATGTTTATCAACATGATAGCTTGAATACCATTTCAGTTAGGTGGATGAAATTTCATATTTATGTATTAAATCCTATTTGCAGGTTTCTGTCTTATGAGTGATTTCTAGTAACTGCAAGTGATACTTTATTTTTGTTTTCTCAGAAACCTTCAGCATTTGATAATTTTATATCCTATTCTATTAAAGCATTATATTCTAAGGATGTATACCTTTATGTGTTATCTTGTAAAAATATGCAGTTTTGTCACAAATGTGCTTACAATTTCAATAGCCTTACTCAACAATTGAAGAAACATCTGAGAATATACTTAAGCAAGTTCAGGGGAACTAACTCCCACTTTATCTACCAGTTGACAAGTGTACTGACCTTGTAGTTGTTCTGTAGGTTTGAGATTTTCTTCACTGACTGGGCCAGGCTCTCATTCTGTTCCTCCAGCAATCTGATCCTGGTTCTGTTGGCTTTAATCTGGTTCCTCATGTCTGTGGCAATGTCTCCAGACCCTGCACAAACATAGGACACAATGAAAACAATAAACAGCTTGATCCCTTAGCATGGATAAAATGAAATAATAAATGCAGTTAGCTCCCTTATATAGGCCATAATGATTTCTTTAAATGCAGTGTACTGCCTTATATGGGACATAATGAAAACAATACAGCTCCCTCTCAAAGCTTATATAGGAGGCAATGAAAAAAATAAATGAAAACTCAACACTTTTTAATAAAAAGTAAAAATAAGAAAAATTATCATAGACAGTATTACATGAAAATAAAATGTATCAATGAAACAAATCTTTAAAACAAATCACTAAAAATTTACTTTTTTTTTTTTATAAAAATTGTATAGAGCAAAATAAGCAAAATGTTTAGTTTTCTTACTACTGTAGTAAATTTGAATACAATTTCAGTTTTTTGGTTTTGTGCTGTCCTTACCATGAAGGTCAGAGTTGACTGGGCCATTTAGATCTGGATACTCCACTATCAGCCTCTCTCTCTGTTTGGCTTCTTCCAGTTCTGATGTTAAGGCACTCACAGACTCCTGCGCTGCTTTCACAGACTTCTCTAGTTTTTTCTTCTCTTTTTCAAGGTTTTTTATAATCACCTATATAATGCAATGGATATAAACATTTAACTGTAGCATTCATTATATTGTTTTAATGCTATTATTCAATGCAATCAGTTTATACTTTGAAAAGTCCTCAATGAAATCTAATACATTTGTTTTTTACTTTTTTAATTGAATTCTTAGTTATTTTTAACTTTCTAATCTTGCATTTTATTATCGTGTTATGTCTGTTTCCCGCTTAATATTTTATTACTTTTTAAATATTTTATTACTTCAAAGCAATAAGCAAATTATAATTCATTTTCATTTAGCCACCATAATAAATAAAATTCCCTTAGTCAGGTACCCTTATAAGCTGAGTAGACTCAGTGATTTCATACAGACAGGAACCTATACAACACCAAAAGCTTTTAAGTTCTACTTCATATTCTGCAGCAATAACCTTATTTTCTTTCAGCTTTTGCTTTAGCTCTTTGGTTTCTACTTTCAGCTCAGTGAGCTTATTCTCCAGGGCTAATTTTTCCTCTTCAATATCAGCAACTTGTGATGAAAACTCTTCATTGTTTTGTCCCAGCAAGCTCATCTTAGATAGCAGGGCTTCTTGCTTGGCTTGTAGAGACTGGTCATGGAATGTAAATAAATATTGTTTGATTAGTGTTTTTAGAGAATTGACTGGTTAAAATAGTTAAACAATCAATAAAATGTAACTGGATATTTCTGTTAAAATTTTAGTGAGATACAAATGTCCATTTGTGATGAGTGGAATCAGGGCAATCTTTGATGAAAGGTCAAGGTTAAAGCTTAATTAAACATTTATAAAAGTAATTTTCATAATATGTTATATTTGGACGTTTGGAGCAAAGATGTGTAGAATTGATAACATAAGGATAACCTTCTCAACTATTCCCATCCTCCTATATAAAAGAAAAGGTAGGAAAAGTCTGCACAAGGTTACTGCCTCATCAGCTATTGAAAAATTAATGTGTTTTTGTAGTTGTAAAATCTTTATAATTAAGATCATGTAACACAAGTGAGTTTTTTTTTAACTTGATGGTCAACAACACACTTGGTATAGGTGTATTCACTAAATAGTGACCTAAATTGTTTGTCCATCTTAAGATCTGACTTACCTCATTATGCTTGCTGAGACTTCTGCTTTTGCCCTGTTCTTTAGCCAAAGCTTTCTGGTAGCCAATCATCTGTGCTGTTACATCAGACAGTTGGGTCTTCAGGTCAATCATCTCTTCTGCCAGTTGTCCAGCCTTCTCAGCCTCTCTGGTTTTCTCCACCAACTCAATCTCAAGAACTTTAAAGCCTGTTTCTTTAATTCATAAAATACAAAGATTTGTATAAAGGAGTTACTCACTTTTAGTTAAACAAGCAAAAATGTATAGGCTAAAATAAAGTAAATATATTTTTGCTAAAAAATAAATAATTAATTGTTTAAAATTAATTACAATCACTTATAAAAAATTTAACTATACTGAAACAAATGTTAAAAAAAGAAAAATAAATAAAATTAGTTCCAAAATGACACAGCAAATAGGCTACTTAACAAAAAGTTAACACTTTAGTTATTAATCAATCAAATATTTAGTTTAGCCTCTAACCAAATCAATATAAATCTATAGAAGGTATAGTGTAGCCTCTAACCAAATCACTATAAATCTATTGAAGGTATAGTGTAGCCTCTAACCAAATCACTATAAATCTATTGAAGGTATAGTGTAGCCTCTAACCAAATCAATATAAATCTATAGAAGGTATAGTGTAGCCCCTAACCAAATCAACATAAATCTATAGAAGGTATAGTGTAGCCTCTAACCAAATCAATATAAATCTATAGAAGGTATAGTGTAGCCTCTAACCAAATCACTATAAATCTATTGAAGGTATAGTGTAGCCTCTAACCAAATCACTATAAATCTATTGAAGGTATAGTGTAGCCTCTAACCAAATCAATATAAATCTATAGAAGGTATAGTGTAGCCCCTAACCAAATCAACATAAATCTATAGAAGGTATAGTGTAGCCTCTAACCAAATCAATATAAATCTATAGAAGGTATAGTGTAGCCTCTAACCAAATCACTATAAATCTATAGAAGGTATAGTGTAGCTTTTAACCAAATCAATATAAATCTATTGAAGGTATAGTGTAGCCTCTAACCAAATCACTATAAATCTATTGAAGGTATAGTGTAGCTTTTAACCAAATCAATATAAATCTATAGAAGGTATAGTGTAGCCTCTAACCAAATCAATATAAATCTATAGAATGTATAGTGTAGCTCTAACCAAATCAACATAAATCTATAGAAGGTATTGTGTAGCCTCTAACCCAGGTTCTTCATGTCTTTCATTTGTTCATTCAGCTGCATCCTCACATCAAACAAATCTTTCTCAATGTTTTCTTTCTCGACAATCACAGATTCCTTTTTTTTAGTCTCCACTTCTAGTTTTTGCTGGTATTGCTTTTCAGTTTCTTTCAATTTGCTCTAGAATAACAACATAATGTTTTTCTAAAGGGGTGTTATTTTACATTTTAAGAAGGATGTTAATTTTCTAAATGTACTGAATAACAAATTTTCACAATGTCATTTTTAAATAGGATCAAACTTTAAATTGGATATCCTTACTTAGCTATAATACTAAGTAATAATTAGTAATTAAGCAATGACAGTTTTAGTAGCTAAGGCAGTTAAATGGAAGAAGGAGAGATCACAAATGGACAAACTCAACAAACTTGTAACATACACTAATGACAAAAATAGATACATGTAAGTAGGTGGTGATTTAAATTATAAGAAGAAATAAAAATTGGCCTAGAGTAAAACTGTAGGCTACACAAACTATGTGTTTGTTAATACAGAGAAAGATGGCAGAAAAGTATGAGAAACCACCTGTGGGGGACAATGACCCCAGGGGTTAAGGGACGATTGATATTTAGAATAGTTTTATTATCAATATTTTAGAAAATGGAGAAGACAATTTTTTGTACATAGACCTATCTATGTAAGCGCGCTCCCTACCACCCCCATCCCTACATGGTCTGGTGAGCTGTTGTTCATGCTAAATGTTTACAATCGTAGAGCCGGGTTTAGTGACGGCTATTAGGGGCAGATAATTTAGTTTGAAACTATTTTAAACTTAGGGGAGGTAACTAAGAGGAGTTTACTTTCACAGGGGGTGGGGTGAGGGGTGGGGTAGGGGTTTGGGAAAGGAGGGGGGTTATCATCCTTAACAAGCTACTGATAGTGTTTTAAAGCAAATATTTTCAGTGGCAGCGTTGGTACTGTCGAATTCACAAATTATGAATTACTGAAAAGTAGAAAATAAAACAACTAAATAGCGGCATATGATACGCCGCAGGTCGGCTCGTATATAGAATTATGTATTGAAAGATATATTCCAATCAAAGTTAAATCACGTAAAAGTATTTCTGAATTTAATATTAAATGGTAATATAACATAAATGAATTAAAATGAATATGAGTTATAAAATTAATTTATACCTCAAAATGTTTACAGCGAAACGTTATATTTTCTTTCTCTTCCAAAAATTTATTTTCAAACGATAAAAATTTTTCATCAAAATTTTTTACTTTCTCCTCAGCTTGCTTTAACTCTTCTTTCAGCGGCTTCACAGTTGCTTGTAAGATTTCATTCTGCTTAGCTATCCGAGCTATGTCCTTATTTTGCTCAGCCATCCACCTACACACATCACTGAATGTTAACAACTCAACATGTATGACTTGATTTTTGAACTTCTTCAATGAACACGGCAGTCCTTGGTCTATACAAGACTTTATGACAACTTCACTCCCTTCCCGCATTTTTTTCTGAATTAAGTCACATGTTTCACACGGGACAAATGCTGTCTCGTACGTCTGACAGGATTTATTGCTCATGTCTTCAGATATAGTGTGGACGAATTTTTTCTCTGGAACTGGTGATGCCCCCTGACTAACCAAATCAGCATTATTAGGGGGAACTATTCCGACTGTGCCAGGGGTAGGGTTTAGATTAGCTATCCTGCTGTAGCTTGGATTATGCGGTCTTTCACTTCCTTTTTCAAACTCTACAATCTTATTTGTTTTGGATTTATTCTGAAATTTTAAAAAATATTTTAAAATTACAAATACAGCACATTTATTTTTAAATTGATATTTTCAATTATTATGCAGGCTAAATGATAAAGTGGAAGAAAAGAACAGAAAACACACACATACTATTAAATATTTCATTTTGATAATTATGCATCATGTGTTTTAGTTATTATTATTATGTGTACAAAATTAATATCTCTAGATTTGTATTCATTAAATACACACCTCTGACTGCAGCTGTTGAATAAACATGTGTGACTTCATTAAATGTGACCAGTATTGTTTGGCTACTATGCCCACAGAGGAGGAGGAGCTATCTACACTATTTAGTTCTGGAAAATGCTTTTGTTTCCCACCATGTATCTGCATTTCCATAAACTCTGCTGTAGTTTGCAACAGGAAAACTAACCTGATGAATACATTGAAACATATGTTAAATGGCACATTTTATTACACTTTACAAGCAATAAAATGGAATAAATCATCAAAGAGGTCATCATGAGTATCACTACACTATACTGGCAGGGGAGGGAGTCTCATTTTGAGTGATGATGTATTATGTGTATGTGTGGGGGAGGGGGGGAGATAAAAAAATGTGGCATTACATACATTACATATTTTCAAAAATGACAAGATGTACATTTTTATGATATATGAGGGTAGTTTAAATTAGAGGAATATAAAAATCAACTAAAATAGTCTGATATCAATTAATATAGATGAGCTTGCAGCCATTTCTACAATATACATTAAGTATGAACAAGATAAATAAGTTGTAATGTTATAATATGTAAGTTCTAAGTCATAATGAAAAGTAGAATTTGTAGAGAATTATTATTAAAAACATTCCCACCTGTCAATGACCAACTCATATAAAGCAATGTGTGCCACTTGCTTATCTTCCATTTCATCACTGGTATCAGTACTGTACAGGTCAAGCAGGTCATCTATATCTAAGTCACATGCTTGCTGATCTGGGAATTTCCAGGAATGGTTTGGAAGAGGACCCACTCTAGAGATTATTTCTCGAATGGTCCATTGTAAGTCCCTAACATCTGTCTGCAGGCTCTCAATGTACGCCTGGTTGCCCAGCATATAAGCCATTTTATTTCAGCAGCAAACTGGAAGTATAGATAAACAAATTAGAAGGGGTGTCAGTGTGGTTGGGCCAGTAAAGCTCAAGGTTGCTAAACCAAAAAGTGTTGAGTTCAAACACCCCACCCCTTTTGAGAAGAAAAGACTTGATAGCCGAGGACAGTAACCCAAAGGATCTAGGAGAGTAAACTCCAGAATTATGCAACTGATGCTTTGCAGTTCAAAATTGTTCTTGGCTATGCCTATGGTCATGGAATATGATGGATGGAAGTAAATCCAGAAAGAAAAGCAGGCTGAAATCAGAGTCAACTGGAGTAGCAGGCCCTTTAAATTGTTTATTTTAATTAATTAAGTTGATATTTATTTAATAATATGCTTTTTACTAATACTCTAATTTTTATAGGTCTAAGTATTAATATATTATTATGTCGCTAACAGTTATTGTTTGAATAAAAGATTAGGCCTTAAATTTAAAATTAATTTACAATAATAAATAATTAAATAAGCCTAACATTTTTTTTTAAACAAGTAGGGGCCTAACTAGTAACATTTACTAACTATTTAGATCCAGATTTTAGTAAAATAGTAAAATTATTCAAATTAAAATTAATAATTTAAAATAATATTGAATTGTATTAATTACTAAATTAGGCATTAGATGATTAGGCCTTACAAAAATTAATTGTGTAGGCCTAAAAAAAAATCTAAATACATTTTTATGTGCGTAATGAGTACGCAATTACTAATTAGGCTTATCAATAAAAGGCAGTGATTATCAATAAGATATCCTTGACCTTAAAGAGAATACCGAATAATAGTATTCTGATACTGAAATCTAGTATAGTAAAAGCAAGCTGCTTCTTGTTTATATTAGTTGTTATGGAGAAAATTAAAAATTTATCACCGGCATTTACTCTGATCCCAATGTTCTTTAATAAAATATCCCAGGTGCTTTTAATTAACCAACCTAAACATAAATAATATCGTAGCTGAAAAACGACTTTGGAAACAATCTCCTAGACAATATTTCCTATAGATAATTTTAGTTACTTATACGCACTTCATATTTCGGTAGAAGAATCTTTTAATGTTATTAAAAAAAGGGTATAATTATAAATAGGCTAGGCCAATAATTTTAATAAATAATAATCAATAAACGGAAACACCTTTACAGCTTAATAGATCAAATAACTTCATACACACAATCATCTTATTCTATTAAAACTATTTTTTGTCATATTTATAACTATGCTTTAATTTTAAAATTGAAGCTTGTGTAATATTTTTTGTTTTCATAACTAGTAGACATCTAGATCTACATTTTTTAAGTTTTTTCAAATCCTAGTTTTATAGTTCTCAAAATGGCTGGCGAAGTTGTTGTAGATGCGTTACCATACTTTGATCAGGGCTACGATGATCCTGGTGTTAAAGAAGCAGCTATTGCCCTCGTAGAAGAAGAAACTAGACGTTACAGACCTACAAAAAATTATCTTGATTACTTTCCCACCCCTAACTATCATGCTTTTGAGACAGAAATTATTAAAAATGAAATGGAAAGAGTTCAGGTAAGCCGGCACCGATCATCAGATTGATTGTGTTTGTAATTGAGACATTGTCGGGTAAAATCTTAGTTTAGCGTCGTAAATTCGGCCAAAACTAGTAATGGGGGAGAGAGTGAATTAATGAATATGTCATTAAATATGAGTATATTTTCGTATATTTTGATAAAGTATTATAGATAATTGAATAATAGATCGCCATTGATAGTTAAATCAATTTAAATATCCTGAAATTAATTTTTATCAACCCTGTTCGAGATAGTAAATTTGCTATTAAAAACAGCAGCCATCTTAAGAAAATGTTATTGAGAGTAGCTTCCCTTTAATTTCTATTCATATGAAAATGTATTTAAATATGATCGTCTTGTTGTGTAGTCCGTATTACAACGCATTTTTTTTTAAATGTGAATTTCCTAACAAACAACTTTATTAATTCTAGAAGCATTGTGAGATGCAACTTGTATCCATGTATTAAATCACGTTTTTTTTTTACTAATGTTTATTTGATCTTACTATTACTAAATAGTTGTGAGTTTTTTCTTATTGTTTGAATGTTCACTATTTTCATTTCAGGTTTTTCTTTTCATCAATTAGTAATTCTATCGTAACTTATGACATTTTTTTTACTTCTCTTTACCTTTATTAAACCCCAACCTCCGTCATATTTTTGTCGTCAATGTCACAACAAGTCATAATGTAAAAAATTACGCTTCACTCAGCCTTATCTAAGATCTCTAACCATAATTTTGACAACATTAAATGTTTGTCATCATTTATATATACAGAGAGACAAAATGTATTATCCACCAGCTTCCCTCGTAAAACATCATCTAAAACAATGAGCCAGTCCACCCCTTAAGTGCGTGTTGTCATTATGGTCGATCGCAAGTCTCCACCTGCCAGACACATTTAGGTTATCCTTTGTTGTCAAATTGTCAATATCAAGTACACAAGTGAGTGATATGGGGTTGTCCATAATATGATGTCACATATGATTTGCTACGGGAGTGAGTGAAGATTTGTGACGTCAACTCAGGCGGCTTTGCAATTTATGACGTGTCGGTCTCATGAAGGGAGGTGAACGGGGAAAAATACCTAGGTGATTGGTGGAGAACCTCTATAATGCTTTGTTCAATCAAAATAACGATAAATAAGCATTAGTATCCGTATACCTTGCTTAAAACGAATCATCACAAATGTTGCAAGCCTGCTAGTTTAAGACATTCGGCAAAACGGCCGCAACACATTATCCCCGTCAAAAAGGCTTGCCACCAAATGCCTGCCGACGAATAAGCCGCGTCTAATGCGGGGCGTTAGGAATACGTGGCCATTAGCATGGGCCGCGTTAGAGCACCAGTTGGCTATCGCGCTTTGTAAGATGACGTAAATACTTAAATTCAATTTCGCTAAACTGCGCGAAAATTTAGTAATGTTCCATCGTTTGAGGAAATGTATTTTCTTGGACTTAAATTGAAATATCATGTTGACTGTCTGGCTCTTAATTTCCGAATATCACTTTTAATGTATCAAGATTCAGAACTATAATTTACTTTAATAAGTGTCATCTTATCGTTTATTGTGGTTTTTATAAAGCGCAGAGCAGCTTCAAAATCGGACGGCCATCCTGTTTTCACCAAGCTTCTTTTGGAGCTTAATATGGGTAGTCTAGTTCTATACGGTGAGAGCTTAATACATTTTTAAAGGGCCGAAAGTTTCAAGACAGCAAGCTTGCAGAAATAACTACGTACGTTTAAATGGACGAGTGATAGATGTGTTAGGGGCCGTTTATTAATGAACACCAACTTATGTAATCAAATTAAACGTCGCAAAAGCGTCAAAAAGGCAGTGCTTGTTTTTTTTTTCTATAAAATTAGCCTAAGGGTCGGCGGTACCGCTACATGACGTCACGTGCGAGCGTTAACTCGGTGACGATGTGCTAAGTGGGGGAATGAAAAAGGTGGGGTTCAAGAAATGCGACTCGGCAAGCTTTTTACATTCCTTGACCCTTCTTAATAGTTCTTTCGTCCCCACTGAGAAAATGGATCACCAATGAATGACGCGTCATACTTCTACAGCTGGTCTTTCTCCCACAACCATCCCATTTTCACGAAAAAAAAAAAAACCTGACCCGTCTCCAAAATCACATCGCTGAGTTCTATTTTACCTCTCCCCACCACAAATCACAATTTCTATCTGAAACAATATGTTTATATGTTTGCTTTGTAATAATGCACGCTGTCATTACTATCTTAAGAGCGACGTCATTTATGAGCGATCTAATATTGATTTGCTTACTGCAAATAAAGTGTTCAAAAGTTCGACCTCCCAACAATTGTTGTGGTCTTGGATGCACACTATTAAGTCTGATAAGGTCTATTAGTCATTCATGTCAACTATATTAAAACAAAAGAAAAATTACTATACAGGGGGGTCATTCATAAATGATGTCACGCTTTGTTTGACGATTTTTACCTCCCCCCCCCCTCCCCTCCGTCACAAAAAGCCAGACCCCCCCCCTAAAATGACGTCACACCTCAGCCTACAACCCCCCCTCAAAATTGCAGTTGAATTGTTTTTAAACATCTATATTTTTCCAAAATCTTGTCTGAACTCTGTCAAAATAGAGTATTTTAATCAATCGTTATTACAATTTATTAAAACAGTTTTTTAAAACGCAAAATAACGTCTAAAATTCGTTTTCTAACATTGCTTTTTTAAAAGGCAAAAGTGTGACGTCGCACCGTCTGACCCCCCCCCTCCCTCTCATCACACAACGTCACAAAATTACGGACCCCCCTCCCCCCTACGAGTGTGACGTCATTTATGGACGACCCCCGGCATATATTAAAAAGCAATACAAAACAATCATATTAAACCACAAAATCAACACAAAAGACATGCGAATAGACAATTTATTGTTTTTAAAACATGGCCGCTGCTTGTATTTACTCATTGTTGTCTCGAACGGAGTAGTTTAAAGTTTATTCCAGGATATTTATGACTGGTTTGGTCTTGGATTGTGATTTGTTATTCAATTATCTGTTATATTATGTAAAATATGACATAAATATGGCCAAATGAAAGAAATATTCATTAGTTACCTTCATCGCACATTACTAGCTACGTTGGAATTTACGACGCTAAACTAAGATTTTACCCATTGTCGTTACTAGACCTAGAATCTAGATCTAGATTCTAGCTAAACGCTAGTAAATTGCTAGACTCAACAACCGATGAAATGCCAAATTTCTTCAAATTTTAAGACGTATCTGTGCCAAATTTTATTATGGAAATCCAGTAGGCCTAAATCCTTTGAAGAAACTTTTCCGCAATATAAAATACTTTTTCAGCAAAAAGTCTGAAAAGAAACGTTAGGTGTGGGTGTTGGTAAATTCCAAGGTGTGAAAACTGCTGGTCACATGACATTTTTGTCACACATCTTGTCACACATTTTGGCCCACTTGATACTCACACTGGGTGGGGGTAAAATGCAAAGATGTTTGCGAAAAATGTACAGCACTAGCTTTACAATGAACATTGATGCTACCTTCAGAGACGGTTCATTTTCTTATCAGTTGCTAGATGTGCTGATGATCTAGATCTATCCACTTCCTTCTTTTGTGTAACACTGGAGCCACCACAAACAAATGTTTTACTGTGTCCAAGAAATTTTTCATTATTACTGCCACATAGGCTACTATTTATTTTTTCATCATATAGGTATTGATTTTGTTGATTTTTAAAAAGGTTTAAAACTAAAATTACTTCATAAAACTTTTTAAATTGTTTATTTATAATTCTATGCTTTCTACAAGTACAACAATAGAAAATGTCAAAGATCAGAAGGGATTGGCCTTACATTAACAATGTGGCTGAGAATTTCTCCCACTAAGAAGATTATATGAACTCACAATGACCCCCAAGCACGTTTGTTGTATTGCTTATAGGCTATAACCTATGTTAAAGTTTTTATAAATGTAGTGACTGACCTCTCAAACTGCAGTATTTTTCTCACGCAGACAAAATGTGAGCGGGCGAGAAACACCAACAATATTTAGAATTTTAAATATAGATCTAAATCTAGATTTTTAAAAATATTTATTCAGTCTCAATAATAGTCTCATTATGAACTCACAGTGACCCGTCGACTGAGATGAGAGTTTTCTCCCACTGACAAGAAAATGTGAGGGGATGATCATCGGGGCAATGATGTTTTTTAATCTAAAAATAATTAAATTAGATCAAGAATAAAATAAGAATGACATAGTAAAACAACAATTGTAATAGATCTATGTCTACTTGTCTAGTTTATAACTTCTTCTCACTCATCTGTCGAAAAAACAAAATACCAAAAGCACGAAACAAAAAATTGTGTCTCGGTATTTAACTGTGATTCCTCAGGTATGTCTCGCATTTTCTTCCCACCTCACCATTTCACGTCTCACAATTTACCAACACCCAAGTTAGTGTATCACAAAACAGCCATTCCATTTCAATTTTTTAAATTAAGTAATAGAGTAGCTAGGTAAGATGTAATACTCTAGATTTAAATTTAGATCTTTTGATGAAAGACAAAAGGTAAATGAATTGGTAGAACTATTATTGTATGAGACAGAAATGTTGTAAGAGAGGCACAGTTCTCATTAAATTACTTATTACTTGCACACGAGCATTTAACTATACTCTCCTCAAAACACACCTCACCTGCTCTCCATGAAGGTGATGCCCAAGATTTCCATATGATAGCTGAACAAATAAGCTCAGTCTTTAGACTGTCTCACTTCTACCAATGCTTTTATTTATATATTTAATTTGTATGCTGCTATTTTTTGTTAATTGCTTAAATGTCAAAGGGGGTTAAAACATCAATCTAGTCTTAGGAAAGACACTAACTATATAATGTTAGTATAATTTGGCTACCACATAGAATTCAAACATATGTTTCAGTTAATATTTCCTTGCCGTGTCTAGGAAGTAGGAATTGTTTGAGGCCACCCCATCCACCTTTATTTTTATTCAGTTGCTTACAATTGTGTGTGATCCCTAAACAAAACATGTGTACATATCTTTGAATTAAACCTGCTTGTGATGAAATATAACCCTTGATTGTTCGATTGACTTCCTTCTGATATGTTATATAATTTTGTTTTGGTATCATGCCGTTTAGTTGATAGGTTGATAAAGTATTAGTGTTGGCTGTTTTTTTCTTTCTATCTGCTGGCTAGGATATTAAAACCTTGAGGTCAATAGCATCAGCATCAAACTTCAGCATAAAACAATGGGTGGAGGGTGTTGACAAATGTAGAGAATTCTAAAAATGTGAATGACCGAATGTATCCTATCCTGACTTTCTATCCCATCAGGCACGTCTACCAATGGACATGATGAGCATGAAGAGGTACGAGCTGCCAACCCCACCAGCTGGTAAGATGACGGACGTCTCAGCCTGGCAGGAGTGTGTGGACAACTCACAGGCCCAGCTGGAGCACCAGTCCCTGAGAATCCTCAACCTGGAACTCATGTCAGAATATGGCTCGGCTGCTTGGCGCTCATACAACTCTGTGCTCACCAACATGATAGACCAGGCACAGAAACATTTACAAGTAGGTGGCTTTCTTTCAGGCTGGTGCATTCTTCTGGTGGTGGGATGTAGTCATGGTGATACAGCGTTCATTCATTGGTGGTGTGGATATAGTCATGGTGATACAGCGTTCATTCATTGGTGGTGTGGAGATAGTAATGGTGATACAGGGTTCATTCACTGGTGGCAGAATTATAGTTATGGTGATACAGGGTTCATTCATTGGTGACAGAATTACAGTTATGGTGATACAGGGTTCATTCACTGGTGGCAGAATTATAGTCATGGTGATACAGGGTTCATTCATTGGTGACAGAATTATAGTTATGGTGATAACAATTTGTGTCAAATTTGGTAATGTTTATAAAAAGTAATTTAGCAATTACTGATGGGAAGGTTCTTTTATAAAAGATCAATTTTTGCTTTATTTTTTCTTTTACCCTTTTGCTCTATTGTTTATTGTGGTGTTAATCATATAAATAATTCTTGTCTTCCAGGATCTGAGGAAGAAAATCCAAGAAATCAACTGGCAGCGTAAAACAGAGCAGACACAAGCTGGTGAAAAGTTGAGAGACCTAGAAACCAGCTGGGTCGGACTTGTCAGTAAAAACTATGAGATAGAACGGGCATGTGCAGAGTATGAGAAGGAGATTCAAGAAGAGGACATGAAACAAGCAAGGAGGGGGAGGAAGAGGTTGCATGAAGACTCTTGAGTGTTGTGTTCAGTTGTTTTTTTATTGTTGTTGGAGGTCAATGTGTGTTGTGTAATTGGTTGAGAGAGTCTAAATGTAGCAGAGATGTCTTTGAAGTGTGTACAATATTGAAGGTGATGTGTTTTAGAATGATTGTTATTTGACTGCTGTTGTGTGGGTTTGGCTAGTTGTGAGATGTGTGTCTGACAGTAAGCTTGTGTGTGTGTTGTGGAACATGATAGTCATCTCTAAACCATCTTTTGTTGATACATCAAGTTTTATAAAAATCACCAAAACATCATAATTTTCTTTTGTTTCTCTATTGTGTTCTGCTAAGTTAGAAAAGGGATAGTTTCAAATAGTTTTCAACCAATTATTTGGATCCCATGTCAAAAGTTAAAAATTAAAACTACATTTGTGTAATTAGTCTAATATTGATTGTACTACCTGATTTGAGTTGACTAGTACTGGGTGATTAAAGAACTACTGTAGGCTATAGATATAAGCTAGTTTGTTAGGGCTTGTTAGCTCCATTAAGGACAAGATTTACAGACAACATATCGATGGTCTCGGTCGCAAACCGTCTAACTCAAAAAAATTTGATTTTCTTTTTTTTACATAAATCAAAAGCCAATATGATTCCCCATAATGCCTGAAAATATTAGAGAAATCTGTAAAATGATTATTGAGATATAATCATTTGAACAAACCGCCTATTATTTCTAGCGCTAAAAATCTCGGCGCAAAACGAATATCGCTATATTTGTCAGTACACTTTTGATCGGGAGCGCAGTCGCACGCCGTAATCACACAATTTTACAGCACAGCAGTCACAGTACTTATAGGTAAGGATATTTGATTAATTATGTTCAACTGTTCTATTACATTTTATCATTTTAAGGAATAATAAACAAATAGTATTTGTTTAATATAGCATATTTCCAGATTTTCAATAACCAAACTGATTTGTTTACAATTTTTTAGGCTAACACAATGCTTTGAAACTAGATCTTCATTCTAGAATCTAAATATCAATCAAAACAATATAATTCTAATTATATTTCCACAAGAATGTGCAATAAACTTAATAATTGTTGATTCACTACTAGCTTTAGATTGAGGCTTTAGATACGTGTTAAGAAATGTTTATATGGTAGGTTACAAAATGTTTGGTGTACATGTTCAACGACATGGTTAGTTGTCTATAGTAGATGCTTTTATGATTAATTTTTCAACAGACAAGCCTATCTCAACACACCAACCTCTCTCAACATATCAGCCTCTCTCAACATACCAGCCTCTCTCAACAGACCAGCCTCTCTCAACAAACCAGACTTACAACATAACAGACCAGCCTCTCTCAACAGGCCAGCCTCTCTCAACAGGCCAGCCTCTCTCAAAAGACCAGCCTCTCTTAACAGATCAGCCTCTCTTAACATACCAGCCTCTCTCAACAGATTAGCCTCTCTCAAAAGACTAGCCTCTCTCAACATATCAGTCTCTCTCAACAGACCAGCCTCTCTCAACAGACCAGCCTCTCTCAACAGACCAGCCTCTCTTAACAGATCAGCCTCTCTTAACAGACCAGCCTCTCTCAACATACCAGCCTCACTCGACAGAACAGCCTCTCTCAACAGACAAGCCTCTCTCAACATACCAGCTTCTCTCAACAGACCAGCCTCTCTTAACAGACCAGCCTCTCTCAACAGATTAGCCTCTCTCAAAAGACTAGTCTCTCAACATATCAGTCTCTCTCAACAGACCAGCCTCTCTCAACATACCAGCCTCTCTCAACAGACCAGCCTCTGTCAACATACCAGCCTCTTTCAACAGACCAGCCTCTCTCAACATACCAGCCTCTCTCAACATACCAGCCTCTCTCAACATACCAGCCTCTCTCAACAGACCAGCCTCTCTCAACAAACCAGACTTACCACATAACAGACCAGCCTCTCTCAACAGATTAGCCTCTCTCAAAAGACTAGCCTCTCTCAACATATCAGTCTCTCTCAACAGACCAGCCTCTCTCAACAGACCAGCCTCTCTCAACAGACCAGCCTCTCTCAACAGACCAGCCTCTCTCAACATACCAGCCTCTCTCAACATACCAGCCTCTCTCAACAAACAAGTCTTACCACATAACAGACCAGCCTCTCTCAACAGACCAGCCTCTCTCAAAAGACCAGCCTCTCTTAACAGATCAGCCTATCTCGACAGACCAGCCTCTCTTAACAGACCAGCCTCTCTTAACAGATCAGCCTCTCTTAACAGACCAGCCTCTCTCAACATACCAGCCTCACGCGACAGAACAGCCTCTCTCAACAGACAAGCCTCTCTCAACATACCAGCTTCCCTCAACAGACCAGCCTCTCTTAACAGATCAGCCTCTCTCAACAGATTAGCCTCTCTCAAAAGACTAGTCTTTCTCAACATATCAGTCTCTCTCAACAGACCAGCCTCTCTCAACATACCAGCCTCTCTCAACAGACCAGCCTCTATCAACATACCAGCCTCTCTCAACAGACCAGCCTCTCTCAACATACCAGCCTCTCTCAAGAGACCAGCCTCTCTCAACATACCAGCCTCTCTCAACAGACCAGCCTTTCTCAACATACCAGCCTCTCTCAACAGACCAGCCTCTCCTAACATGTCAGTCTCTTTCAACAGACTAGCCTCTCTCAACAGACCAGCCTCTCTCAACAGACCAGTCTTACCATACAAGACACCAGCATTTGTCAACTGACTAATCGTAAAGGCACCAGTATCTATCAACAGACCAGCCTTTCACAACAGACCAGTCGTAACATTAAGGCACCAGTAACTCACAAGAGACCAGCCTCTCTCAACAGATTAGCCTCTCTCAAAAGACTAGTCTTTCTCAACATATCAGTCTCTCTCAACAGACCAGCCTCTCTCAACAGACCAGCCTCTGTCAACATACCAGCCTCTCTCAACAGACCAGCCTCTATCAACATACCAGCCTCTCTTAACAGACCAGCCTCTCTCAACATACCAGCCTCTCTCAAGAGACCAGCCTCTCTCAACATACCAGCCTCTCTCAACAGACCAGCCTTTCTCAACATACCAGCCTCTCTCAACAGACCAGCCTCTCCTAACATATCAGTCTCTTTCAACAGACTAGCCTCTCTCAACAGACCAGCCTCTCTCAACAGACCAGTCTTACCATACAAGACACCAGCATTTGTCAACTGACTAATCGTAAAGGCACCAGTATCTATCAACAGACCAGCCTTTCACAACAGACCAGTCGTAACATTAAGGCACCAGTAACTCACAAGAGACCAGTCTCTCTCATCAGAACAGTTGTAATATACAAAAGATCAATCTCTCTCAACTGACCAATCTTACCCTCCAAGATACCAGCCTCTCTCAACAGACCATTCTTACCATACAAGAGACTAGCCTCTCTCAAAAGATTATTCTTATCCTACAATAGACAAGCCTCTCTCAACACACCAGTCTTACCATACAAGACAACAGCCTTTCTCATCAGATCAGTCGTAACATACACTAGACCAGCCTCACATAACAGACATTAGACACCAACCTCTCTCAAAAAGACCAGCCTTACCATACAAGAGACCAGCCGATCTCAAAAGACCAGTCAGACCTATCAAGAATTCAAAGCGACAGATATTCGTGCACTGCAGTACAAGCATGATGCTACTATCTACTTCAAAGTGAATTAGCAAATAGATGGCAATTGCTAAGCTAGGGTTGTAAGATTATGATCTAATCTGTAGCCCCTGTGAAGTTTGTACAAGAGCAGAAAAAAGATAAAAGCTGTCATATTTGAGCACCTAAAAGCAAGTCATAAACACACCTTTTTATGATGATTTCCCTGATTTTAAAAATATGTTGCCATTTTAATGATTCTTTATGTGACGTTTATTCAAAGAATAAATTTTAAAAATAAACACATTTTTTGTGTTACATTTTTGTAAAATAAGTAAACATTAAGTCAGTATTAATGTGATTAGTGTGTTATGTCTCAATCATAATATATCTGACAATACGGTTTCTGTTTTTACTATTATCATTCTAAAAACCCAGAACCCACCATATTTAGTAAAATAAATTGTGAGAATAGAAAGATGTAATAAATAAAGCATAACCTTCAACAGTTAACAAGTCTAGTGCTAAATACAGACACAATGAATACAGTCGAAAGCGATAAAGCCATACTAAAACATCTCTATTAAAAATTAAACTGACCCCATAATGTAGAATAAACTCAAATAATTAAAATATGAGCCCAAAACTATAATCTAAATATTATGAAGTGTTAATTATAACTTAAAAACATAAACATAACCAAATAACGTTCATTGCACAAAACGAACGAACGCGGCTGAGACCGAAATTCTCGGCTCAAAACAGCTAAGTCTGCGCGCGCACAGATAGACGGTTTGCACCGAGAATTTTAGACCGAGCAAACCGTCTATCTTTTTAAACCTGCTATAATTTTGGAAATATCAACAAAACCAATTTTAAAACGCTACAGTATAGTCGGTAGAGAGTTTCTTCGGAGATATCTTTTTAAAAAAATTGTATTAGAGCGATCGAGAAGGAAATAATCAGTTTTTTATCTCTCCTGTAAAATTTACATTTTCGGAGTTAGACGGTTTGCGACCGAGACCATCGATATGTATTATACACATTATTTTTACATATATACTTAATATCCACACATTTCAATCAACCCAATTCCCACTTGGCCTATGTGATCAACAGTTTTAACACCAGCCAAATGATATTTTTGGGAGCCGGATGTTTTCCCGAAAGACACTTGCCCGAGGGCTAATTTCATGAATGGACACTTGCCCGAATTGGCCTTTGGACAAACGGCCCACGGGGAAATGTGACTTTTGGGAATTTGTCGTAGACCCATAATTTTGATTAACATACAGTGAATTTGTTTAAAATTATGAGGCGTTTATTCTGACACTCATTGAGCTGTTGAATTTTTTAAATGCATATGCACTATGGAGAATGGGGCTTTCTCTCTCTCTCTAATCTAAGGATACAGTATGGCGTTGTAGGTGTGAGCTCACTGGCTAGAGTAAAGAGGTTAATATATATCAGCGTGAAAGTGGCTGATAGAGATTATTAAAGACGTCAGTTTTCTACTTAACAAGTTCATGTAACGGTCAGTTTCCGTTAAGTAAGGTGACAGTGGGTTGTCTTACTGAACGTAATTTATTGTAGTGCTGTAGTTAGTTTTCTTCCAATTCTGCCAATGAAAACACCCAGGCCTACAAGACGCAATTGTTCTATGATAAAACTGTCATGCTGCGATGAAAAGGTTGTACATGATGTGCGTGACCTGTGACTTGATGTGAAATCACCTCCACGTCCCCCCCCCCCCTACCCCCGTCCTCCACTGCTTACCCATCCTCCTATCTCCTAGGCTGCACGCCTCCCCCACCCTTGGTCCTCCCGACGTTCCCCCTCCTCTTGTAAGTCGCACCCCCCCCCCCCCATACATTTTTAAACTCTGAGATTATTAGCCTCGAAGTCGATTCCAATGTCTATGTCAGATTCAATCGGATGCTATCGATTAGGCTAATCGATAGTCGAAAAAGTTAATTTTGGCGATACACAGACTGTACTTTTAAATTGTCAGCTTGATGCACGTTCTGCAAGGCTAAATATTGATACTATTTTGGGCCAAGTTTTAAATCGTCAAAATTCTATATAACTACAAATTTTAAATATTCAAACGTTTCGGCTAACTTTCGTCAAATTACCCTACAGTGTGCCTACAATTTTAAACATTGAAACAATTCGACCAACTTTAAAATCATCCAAATGTTGTAGGCTTACATATTTAAATTGAATCTTGTATAATTCGGCAAACTTTAAAATGGTCAAAATTCTGTAGGTCTACATAAACTAAACCTTAAATCAACGCAACCTTCTTAAAAGTTGAGGGTTACAAACAGGTTTAAACGGGTTTACAATATAGACGTGTAGTGCTGTTTGCAGAGAATATATAATGCACGGGAAACAAATTTCATTGCAAGCCGTATGATGAAGACCAGACGCTAAAAAAAGTTTTTCAATAACCATTTCGTTTTTGTGCCTTATGGGTCTCCAAACTTTTCAGCCGCATTAACTATCAAAAATCAGTTCGGGAACCAGTTTCTTCAAGGCATCTCTTAGGGGTGTATCAAATTATTCTTCACGTATTTCATTCTTGAAAATGTTTGTTCACACATCCGCGGGCCGGATGTAAGTACCTCGCGGGCCGCATCCGACCCGTGGGCCGTATTTTGGAGACCCCTTCGCCTTATGGTCATTTGCTAAGCATCATGAAAAAAAACCCACTGATTTTATGCCATAGAAAGAATTGAGTAAAATAATTTTCTTTAGCTCTATAAAAATACATCACTATTTAGGCCTATAGGAGTATAACTGTAAAGAAAGTGCTCACGATTTCTCTACACAACAATCTAATTAGAACCCTTAAAGCGCCCTCGCTTCCCCCAAGCTGGAAAAGGTTGGGTGTACGATTTGTACCTGACACTGCGCTTTACTGATTTCATTTATCTGTTGCACAATCAATGTGTAAACCAGTTAAGTCTCTACCTAAAGCCTTGCAGCGATTGTGTAAAATTCAGCTATGCATTCGAAAATGAGATTTTAATACTTTTTTTTAAACATTGCATTTAGGCATGTAGGTCTCCCCAGAAACGTAGCAGGGGTTTGTTATGGGGTGGACGGTTCACATTTGTATTAACTGAAACTTAACATGTGGAACAAGGGTATGTGGAGTTTTGATCCTGTCTTAAACACGTCCTGCCTACGCAACGCGATCAGTCTAATAGAGCAAGTTATGATAAAAGATAATATTTCATGGAGAAATTCTACTCTAATTAAAAAAACACACACAATCGATTAAAAATGTTCAGCGTGGAGTTGCCACAATGTAGTGTAAAGTTCAGAAAAACCGTTACTTCACACTTGCTAGTTCTTGTTTGTAATTAATGGGTGAATCAGCACTCTCCAACCTGTCAGTGTAACAATAGGGCTTGTCAGGACACATGTGGTACATTGACACATTGTGTGTCGCTCTAGGTGGCGGTTGTGTGAGACAACATTCGAGAAAGTGTTGGGTGGCGAGTATATGACAGTTGTGAGACTAGAAATAATGGCTAGGTTCCTGTATATATATATATATATATATATATATATATATATATATATATATATATATATATATATATATATATATATATTTATATATATATATATATATATATATATATATATATATATATATATATATATATACATATACATATACATACATTTAGGCCCTATATAATCTTTTAAAGAAAAACATAAACGTTTGACAAAATGACAACTAAATATATTGTCCCAAGTTCTTAAAGTTACAGAAAGAGGAGGGGTGTAGACCCTTCTAACACGCTCTTGGAGTCAAGAATGGTCCATAGAATTCCAGGGTACAACCGCAAGGCCCCAATCAAGCCGATGATACTTGTGTATTGATTGCACTCGAACCAGTTGATTGAATGGTAATTATTCAGGCTAAAATTGGGCTCGTCTTTCAATTGCCTCTTCAGACTGCTCATAGCCTCGACCGAGTAGCGGCCCCTTTATTTTTTAGACTGCTGGCTGTGGCGGGTGGAGGGTTAATGTGTGTTTGCGTGTTGCGCGGTGTACTGTAGTGTTACATACCACGACATTTTTTGAACGAGTGGTTTTTACTTTCTCGTATATACGTAGTATAGAGAAAGTATTGTAATCGTGCAAAAAAAAAAAAATCGAGATTTTTACAAATCTCGACGTTTTACACCTCACTGATACGGAAAAACATAATTTTGCAATCTTGTCCGTATGTCTGTGTGTGTGTGTGTCTGTCTGTCTGTCTGTCTGTCCGTGTGTAAACACGATAACTTAAGTACCGTTACAGCTAGGTTGATGAAATTTCATATATAAGTATTTTATCAAAATCGTAGATCCGTATCAACTTTTGAGCGATTTCCGATAACCGGAAGTGGTACTTTTCCTACTTTGAATTTTTTAAAAGCCTATAACTTGAGTACTATTTCAGATAGATAAATGAAATTTCACATGTAAGTAAAAGATCTAATTCTCTACCTTCTGTTAAATTTTGAGTAATTTCCGTTGACTGGAAGTAGTAATTTACGCTACTTCCGATTTCTCAAAAAACTAATGTAAATTTTTAAAGTACTAATAATATTGCGCACTATTATACGCGTTTTTATTCGGCGTTTGCTTGGTGCGCAATGTTTTTTTTATGAGATTCTATTCTATTTTTAAAAGTTTAAGTATTTAAAATGGATTAAAAATCATAACTATATCCCCAGTTACCATCCCCTGTTGTTTTATATAAGAATATTCGAGAAAGTTTAGGGGAGATCACTACCGGTTTATTTAAATATTATTAAGAGCAAGGTATTTAAATTGGTTTTTAATTGCACATTTTATTCGTTACGTAGTCAAATTTTATATTGAATGCAACTATGCAACAAAAATATACGCGCTGTTATTACACATACATATGGGGGTAACAGACAGCCCTGGAGTAGAAACTTCGATTTATGTAATAAGGAAACTATTTGATCACATATTGGGACAAACCATATATCACATTTTAAATGTCGTGTGTCTTGACAGAAGGACAAAAACACATCCATCGACTGCCATTAACACCCACCTATTCCTCTGTAGATAACTAAAGGATATTTCTTCGTGATTTGCATCAATATAAAGCAAAGTAATAGAAAACATATTCTACATTTTTTAAACCCCTTAAAACACACCATATTACACACTCACTCAAACACGCACGCACACACACACACACAAACACGCACACATACACACACATAAACACACGCAAACACAAACACACACACGCATACACATGCGCGCACACACATACACACATACACGCATAAACACGCGCAAACACACGCACACACAGGCGCGCACGCACACACACGCACACATAAACACTCGCACACACACAAACAAGCACACACACACGCATAAACACGCACACACACCCAGGCACCAAAAAACGCGGTGTATGTAAACCACTCAACAACTAATCGTTCTAATTAATCCCACGTCCCCGCCATTGTGTGCCAACAATCGCCGTGTATTTATCTACCTGGCCGAGTGGGCCCCCTGAGACCGTGGTTTATACCTGGATCTACGGGGCTTAGGTCTGTAGGTAGCTCTGGCACAGCCTGCAGTGGTGCGCACGTCACATAGACATCATCACAGTAGTGTGGGCACAGCAACAACTAGCTGCAACTCTCGCAACTGTCGCATGCGGTAATTGGATTTTATAAGGAAACGACACAATTCATTTCTTAGGAAGTTTTGGATGGTTTTTTGTTTGTTATAGGTTATGTTCAAGGTGGCCTATTTTAGAGTAAGTATGGTTATAAAGTATGTAGTTTAAGTATGATGATAAAGTATGTAGTTTAAATATGATTAAAAAGTAGGCCTATATAGTGTAGGTAAAGTATGTAATCGTATTATTAAAAGTAGTGCAATGTTGTTTTTTTTTGTATCGTTAAAAACTCGTAATCTGAATTCTAGGAACATTTTAATAGGATAAAAAAGTTAATTACTGTGATTTTTTAAATTTGACAGAATGTTTTGTTATTATTAGAATATACAGCAGGCCCTATACAGACTTTAAAATGTTATTGTTTTGTCGGTACAGACTGGTGCATAGTGGCTCTATTTTTATACTGTTAAAATTTAGTGGCTCTATTTTTATACTGTTAAAATTTAGTGGCTCTATTTTTATACTGTTAAAATTTAGTGGCTCTATTTTTATACTGTTAAAATTTAGTGGCTCTATTTTTATACTGTTAAAATTTAATGGCTCTATTTTTATACTGTTAAAATTTAATGGCTCTATTTTTATACTGTTAAAATTTAATGGCTCTATTTTTATACTGTTAAAATTTAGTGGCTCTATTTTTATACTGTTAAAATTTAGTGGCTCTATTTTTATACTGTTAAAATTTAATGGCTCTATTTTTATACTGTTAAAATTTAATGGCTCTATTTTTATACTGTTAAAATTTAATGGCTCTATTTTTATACTGTTAAAATTTAATGGCTCTATTTTTATACTGTTAAAATTTAATGGCTCTATTTTTATATCGTTAAAATTTAATGGCTCTATGTTAATACTGTTATTATTTAATTCGTGATTTTTCTTTTTCTGTAAAGTGGAGACATTGAAACAGGTTAGTGTTAGGTTTAAGAAAAACTCAATAATTCGATGCGCCAGATAATTATTTAACATCAATCATATAAAAGATAAAACTTATAATATTCACTTCTTGTATATAGTTCAGTGAGATAAGGCTATGCAAGCACATTTATGTTTTTATAATAAGAAATCCTTGTAAAGGGGTGAAGATTTCAGCTAGAGTTATGTAACACAGAACAAATGGTCAGTAACAAACATGACGTCACTGGATGTGTCCCATCTCACGTGACACCCAAAACAGCAAACCACACACTCACACATACACACACGTATACACTCAAACTCTCACACACTCTCGCACACACAGACACCACAAACTCACACTTTTTTTTAACAGGGAGTAGGGTACTCGAAGCTTTCGAAGTTGATGGCGGGGGTGGGGGGGGGGGGAGGGCCGCTTGAATTTCCGGGGGACAGGGGGTGGACACTGGCGGAAGTATTTATTCTCTATAATATAAACTACATTTAAAAAAATTCTTCCGGGGGTAGGGAGTGTGAATGGTGGGCGTGCTCCGTTGGGACACTGCCCCCCCCCCCCACTCCCGAAGAGATGTATGATCGAAACTACTCACACGCATATACGTTTGCGCACATTCACAACACTAATGACGTCAGTGCTACATACTTACCCATCGTGAAATTACCCCCACACTAATGCACCTTTATCCCGAAACAAAAGATAAACCCAGGGAATTGACGGCCAGTTTAACGTTAATCCCAACTATCCCTTGATTTGACTAAACAAACATCATTACCCTTCGATAAAGGTCCAGGGCAGCACGCCCGCCCCCCCACACTCGCTTGTATCTGTCGGTTGGGTACTCTACGACGCAGAGGCGTAGCGACGGCGGGGGGGGGGGGGGTTACATTTGTCCCCGGGCGGCGACCCTAGGGGTGCCAAAATAAGCTAATTTTATCTGCTATTTTGAATTATAAATATAAAAAATATATGGGGGGGGGGGGGGCGCCAAATTAAAAGTTTGTCCCCGGGCGTCGGGAGGGGTCGCTCCGCCTCTGCTATGACGCCTGCTACACTCGACATGTCTGCCTGCTGATCCCCACAAGTGCCAGAGGTTTCTGTAACCAAACACGCCTTGACCTACACGGCCGGATATCTCCGGCTAATACCGTGAAGCCGGAAGTGGCCAGGCTTGTTTTATCTCTGCGACGCTTCAGGTCGACGCTGCGATCAGCGATACATTGTATCTTTTCTGGCATGTTTACTTGGGCTTGTGTAGGGCTGGGGTTAAGTCGTCGGATTAAGGTTAGGTTTATCTTAGAAATATACGACGTATATAACACTTCTCTATAGCTTTTACATGTGACACTGTTAGAATTTTACTTGAAAAAAAATCTCTATTGTAATTTTACACCCATCACTTCCGCATTTTTTAAAACAACGGACAGCTCTAAAGTGTTTCTATATCCTACACTTATCCATTGTATTTACATCTGAAACCACTCTAAAGTCCTTGTCCCTAACACCTTCCAAAACCTGGTGTGTAACATTGCAATAGTGATCGTAAGTTCACTTTGCAACCTGATGGTCCATTGTGAAAGTGAAGTAGAGTTGACCTGTCTCTGTGACATCGGCGTATGAAAGGATAGTGTAGTCAGCACTATACCCACCCGGATAGTGCTCATACTAGTATCTTTAACCCTACATTTTTTGAACTGATATAATTAACTCTCGGCAGTTGATGTGAATGTTAAAAGTTAATTTCCTTCTCAAACCGACCTCGTATAGAACATCTACATTTCTAATTGTATATTAACGTATGTAGCAACACGTTTTATACCGTGGCTTTAAGTTGTAAATATATGTTCACTGTGTGCTACTGTATTGCCATTAATATTTCATTTAGGCATCCTCGGAATACGACCCTGCCGAAGTAGAAACAAAAATTTAAATACAATAATGTATACTTTAATCTTTGACCCCCCACCCATAATCCCACCCTGGCAAAAATGCCTGAAAGAAACCCTGATTACCACGATATTCCAGCAAGTTAAAGTCTTTCCATGTACTAGCATGCCCAGGGTAAAGCGATCCTTTGTTGTTCTTCCAAAAGGCCGGATTAAAATACAACAGTGTAACACAACTTCACTACCTTAATACATTAATCGTGATTGTTTCTATTTTTAACTTCACACTCAACTTCAATAGCTTAATACATTAATCGTGCTTGTATTTAACTTCCACACAACTTCAATACCTTAATACATTAATCGTGATTGTTTCTATTTTTAACTTCACACTCAACTTCAATAGCTTAATACATTAATCGTGCTTGTATTTAACTTCGCTAGGAGCTGAATTGTTCTCGGTATGGGATAAGATTCAATAATATTTGGAAACGCTTGCCTTACTTAAGACTGTTGTACATGCAGGCTGATGCGTGTCTGAGTACACTCAGTTGATCGGGTCTTAAAGAGGAATTTGTCAAGATGCAGCAGGCGTAAAATTACTTTGTTCAGTTCAACAACAAAGAGAATATTTCATTTGATCATTCTTTGGGGTTGGTTTTGGTAAGCCAACGTCTAGAGAATGAAATAAAAAAAATAGAAAGAATGAATCGGGTGCGGGATTACTCTTTAATTGTGGGTTATTACCAGAGGCGTAGCCTTGAGTGGGTGTGGACTGGTGATGGGGTGGGGGTGGTGGGAGTGATTTTAAAAGTAAAGAGTTTTTCAAAAAGTGGCACTATCTTGGAGGAATAATTTCAAAAGATTAATAATTACGGATGATTAAAAAAACCTATTCATCGAAAGCTTTTTTTAAATACCTTGATTTTTATATATGAACTGTTATTACCTATTCTCCGGATAGTAACTTCTCAATATGATATTTTTCTGTCAGTACGCGCTGAAGACATAAGAAAATAAAACAAACCCTATAACCCTGTGAGTGAGTTAAATCACCCCTCCCATTGCACTACTATTTGCTGAATCTTTGACTCCAAGTTTAAAGGATAGACTTTCAGCTTTACTAACTAACTCAACTCAACCTAACTTACACATTTCATCAGCAGAATGTTATTTACATGTGTTAGTTGATGTATTGCACGATCATTAGTTATTTGACTCCCTGTATGATCTTCATAGCTGGGAACAGTGTTTCTTCCAGACGTTTTTCTCCGGAGGGGGGGGGGGGGGCACTTGAAATTTTCGGGGGGGGGGGGGGGGCGGTAGAGTTTCTTCGGGGGGGGGGGGGGGGGGGCGGACACTGTTAAAAGTATATATTTTCTATATAAATTATATAAATTTCATTTCGTTCGGGGGGGGGGGGGGGCGGTAATTTTTTTTCGGGAGGGCAAAGCCCCCCCCCCCCCCCCCCCCCCGAAGAGATGTCTGGAAGAAACTCTGGCTGGGAAGCTTGTATTGTATGTATTGTATGCATTGTATGTATTGAATGCATAGGGCTAATACGATTTGGAATCTGACTCTAGGCCATCACATGAAACATGCGCGTGTTGTTATAATGTGCCGCCCCCTAGTGACCACGGCGTTGCTGACACGGCCGTATCACATAATTTAATTTTATTTTTGACAACATAGAGGCCCATTCGTTGTTCCTGTACACACGGACTTAAAGCGATCAGTTCTAGTATAAAAATAAAGGTAATCTCATTTACATCTGACAGTGGGTACTGGGGCATCACGCAATACTTTAATGAAAGCATTTATAAGCTGGTTCTAATAGAATTGAGATCAAACGTATGTATGTGTGTGTGTACATACGTGTTTATGGTTATTCGATTCATTTATTTGGGACTGAGGGTGTAGGCATGTAGGCTTGCAGGAGCCGTCTTTTCACATGTGTGTGTGCGTGTATGTGTGTATGTGCGTGTGTGTGTATGTACATGTGTTTGCGTGTGTGTGTGTATGTACGTGTGTGTGTATGTACGTGTGTGTGCGTGTGCATGGTTTCTTTTACACATTTTTCATTTGCGAGGGGCGGGATGTAATTTATTTTTTTTTTGGGGGGGGGGGGGGGGAGACAGAGTAGACTGGTACTGGATCACCTTCCCCCCACCCCCGCAATGATACCTGAAAAAAACTCTGTGTTCTTATGTATTTTTGTGCCATTCTTAAATTTCTATGTATATCTGTGTATATTATTCCACATGTGTGATTACGTTTGTATGCTTATAAGTTTGCTACACCTAACAGGGCCCATGTGTGTTATATATTTGTTTAACGACGTGTTGTACAGCGCTACAACTCCATACAGCTACAACAACACATACACCATACGTTCAGTGTTTCTTTCAGATTTTTTTCTCCCCAGGGGTGGGGGGGGGGTGGCTTGAAATTTTCTGGGGGCGGACTAAATTTTCCTGGGGAGGGGGGGGGGGGGGGTCGGTCATGGTAAAAGTATATATTTTCTATATAAACTCAATTTCGTTTGGAGGGCGTTGGCGTTCTTCCATAAGAGATGCCTGAAAAAAAAACTCTGCATATGCCCCACTTAGAACGCCATCAACCAAAAGCACCACTTGTGTCTCCAGTTCCAGCGTGTACATTAACCCTCAATGTTGCCGTCTCACGACACGACGGTTTAAAGCAGGATACACCGTCGTTCATACAATCGATCTTCGTAACCTCACGCTAATCTACTGAATACATCGACGCTTAATTAACTCCCCCAGCACACAAAGACATAAGTTTTAAGGCCCGAGACCCAGCCGTAGAAAAACAAAACCGTCTTTTGCCCCACCATTCAGCTCAAGTTCCGCGTCGTATCCAATAACTTCACAGGATGTAACGACAACACAAAGACGCCATTGTGACTGGAATTGTCTATCCATACGGCGTGCGGTCGTGTGTCTACCAGTATGTCTATTTATACGTGGTATCTGATTTAATGAATGACAAGGGCGGGGTTGTGACCTGTATAGAGGAATGGGTTATAAATAATTAACGTGTGTTGTGGTAATTACAGGTGTATTATAAAAGGGAGTTAAACGGAGCTAGAGCACACGTTTAGCTCCGTGTTGGCGAGGATGGAATGTGTGTTGTCTAAGACTAGGATCTAATACTGAAGGTGAGTAAAGTTAGTTGACTGGTGTCTACGTAGTTGTGTGAACCATAGGCTTGTGGAAAGTACATCAAGTAGAATATAAAGTAGAAACATAAATAAAATAGACTCAGTTTAAAAAGAATGGCAAGGCTTGATAATACAAAGTGTTAAATTAAGATATGTTTAGATACTCTGTTTAAAAGCGAGGTAGATCTACAGTGTAAAAAATCCCACTAAAAGTGTAAAAGCCTATTCGAGAAGTTTTGTTATTTTTAATATTTCAAAATTCAAAATTTCAACTAAATTATGATTTTATGAATGATTAGCTATAGTATACTTTGATTTTACTACATCTATTCTGTAAGAGTATTAATATTATTAAATAAAATTATTTTTTCCGGACCTATTTTAAAGCCGAACAAGTTGAAATAGATTTAGAAACTTAAAACTTCTAACGATTATTATTATTATTTTTTTGTATTACTTCATATACCACACATTAACCCTTGACCTCATGTCGCCTGGGAGTTGTTTGACCCTTAATACCAGGTCAAGTGGGAATTGTGTGACCCTTGACCCCAGGTCAAGTGGGAATTGTGTGACCCTTGACCCCAGGTCAACTGGGAATTGTGTGACCCTTGACGCCAGGTCAAGTGGGAATTGTGTGACCCTTGACCACAGGTCGACACTGGACCAAACTCTCAGGCCTCGCCTCCAGCGCTGTAAAATTTCCAGACCACAAGGATCTAGAGCTAGCAGTAAAAAATGTCTAGCCCTCCAGTCTCTGGGCACTCGTGTACTCTATTGAGGTTATTTAATTCGGTCCAGTTAATTCATCATTAAGTTTTAATTGGTGGCTCATCCTTGTGCTTAACTAAAACAAAAAAGTTTGGAATACTTTAGTTGCCTAAAGGAGGAGGGGGGATAGTTGTCATGGCTACAGTGACTGGCTATATATATATATATATATATATATATATATATATATATATATATATATATATATATATATATATATATATATGTATGTATATATATATATATATATATATATATATATATATATATATATATATATATATACACATACACATACACATACACATACACACACACACACACATACACATACACATACACATACACATACACATACACATACACATACACATACACATACACATACACATACACATACACATACACATACACATACACATACACATACACATACACATACACATACACATACACATACACATACACATACACATACACATACACATACACATACACATACACATACACATACACATACACATACACATACACATACACATACACATACACATACACATACACATACACATACACATACACATACACATACACATACACATACACATACACATACACATACACATACACATACACATACACATACACATACACATACACATACACATACACATACACATACACATACACATACACATACACATACACATACACATACACATACACATACACATACACATACACATACACATACACATACACATACACATACACATACACATACACATACACATACACATACACATACACATACACATACACATACACATACACATACACATACACATACACATACACATACACATACACATACACATTTAGAGTAAAGAATACAAAAGTAACGTCATGATTTAGTTAACGTTTCAGATTAAGTTTAAGAAAATGGATTACAATGCAGGCCTACGAAAACAATTTTTCAGAAAATTTAATTGTATTGAGTTCCTTGAGACAGCAGTTTTTCCCAATCAATGTTAATTGTTCTAGTTACCTACATGTATAAACCTGACAAGACATACACAGGTCTCATAGATTGGCTATTGTTATGTGTGTTTTAATTAGATTCAAGATAAAATCAAGCTAAAGCATTCCTCGGGAATAACCGGTTTAATTTTAGATCAATGACGTGACGGCGTTCGATCAGGTACCGAAACAAATAAAAAATGTTTGTTATAATGAGACGGTCCTGCCGTTACAGCTGTCAATTAGAGACTAGCGCTACCTGTGTGTGGTGCAACATAAACGGCTAGCGCTACCTGTATGTGGTCCTATAAAAACGGCTAGTGCTACCTGTATGTGGTCCTATATAAAAGGCTAGTGCTACCTGTATGTGGTCCTATATAAACGGCTAGTGCTACCTGTATGTGGTCCTATAAAAACGGCTAGTGCTACCTGTATGTGGTCCTATAAAAACGGCTAGTGCTACCTGTATGTGGTCCTATATAAAAGGCTAGTGCTACCTGTATGTGGTCCTATAAAAACGGCTAGTGCTACCTGTATGTGGTCCTATATAAAAGGCTAGTGCTACCTGTATGTGGTCCTATAAAAACGGCTAGTGCTACCTGTATGTGGTCCTATAAAAACGGCTAGTGCTACCTGTATGTGGTCCTATAAAAACGGCTAGTGCTACCTGTATGTGGTCCTATAAAAACGGCTAGTGCTACCTGTATGTGGTCCTATAAAAACGGCTAGTGCTACCTGTATGTGGTCCTATAAAAACGGCTAGTGCTACCTGTATGTGGTCCTATAAAAACGGCTAGTGCTACCTGTATGTGGTCCTATAAAAACGGCTAGTGCTACCTGTATGTGGTCCTATAAAAACGGCTAGTGCTACCTGTATGTGGTCCTATAAAAACGGCTAGTGCTACCTGTATGTGGTCCTATAAAAACGGCTAGTGCTACCTGTATGTGGTCCTATAAAAACGGCTAGTGCTACCTGTATGTGGTCCTATAAAAACGGCTAGTGCTACCTGTATGTGGTCCTATAAAAACGGCTAGTGCTACCTGTATGTGGTCCTATAAAAACGGCTAGTGCTACCTGTATGTGGTCCTATAAAAACGGCTAGTGCTACCTGTATGTGGTCCTATAAAAACGGCTAGTGCTACCTGTATGTGGTCCTATATAAAAGGCTAGTGCTACCTGTATGTGGTTATTTATAAAAGGCTAGTGCTACATGCATGTGGTCCTATATAAAAGGCTAGTGCTACCTGTATGTGGTCCTATACGTCTCGCCACAAAAGGCTAGTTAAACTGATTACATTTTACCTGTTGTAATTTTTTTTTAAAATCATCGTACGTTTTTTTTAATTGACCACTAAAATGCGAGCTTCTGATACAATAGCAAATCAAGCCTTGTAAAATATTTTTAACGTTAAATATCGCTCCACTGAGTTTAGTCTTCGGTTCTCTGAGAACAATACAATATCAGTTTGCTTTGTTTTTTTCTCCTGCTAATGCTAGGGTCAGGGTTCAAGTAGCGGCTCTAGTAAAAACCTCTTCATACATTTGGGATGTTTGATATTGAACGGAAGTTAGACTATATCGAACAATCTGCCAAGCACCCAACAAAACTAAACTACAAACGCTGACCCCACAACCCATAGCCCAACAACCTTCGTCCAGCACCCCTGACTCACCACCCCTGCCACAACACCCCTGCCACAACACCCCAGACTCACCACCCCTGGCCCAACACCCCTGGCCCAACACCCCTGGCCCAACACCCCTGGCCCAACACCCCTGGCCCAACACCCCTGTCACAACACCCCTGCCAAAACACCCCAGACCCAACACCCCTGACCCAACACCCCTGGCCCAACACCCCTGGCCTAGCAACCCTGCCACAACACCTCTGACACAGCACCCCTGGCCCGACACCCCTTGGGTCCACACCCGTGTAGCCCCACACCCGTACATCTCCACACCTCCATAATTTATAAGCCCGCGGGAAGGTCTTAACATGCTCATGTTTTACGCTAGACCGTCACAGACTGCTGTAGCGAATCACTAGGGGAGACAAGAGTAACAGATCAGGGGACGCAATCAATTGTTTTTTTTCCTATGTAAATGGATATACCTGGATAATAATTGTCAAATAGATATATCTGACAGGTTTGTAGATAGGAGCTATTGATTCCTACTTTGAATTAACGAAGAGATTGTGCGCCTATTGATTAGACTTAATGAATTAATTCTATTATAATGTATGAATGACATATGTATGTAGGTATCGAAACAACACACTACAATAAAAGACCGTATACATAAGTAGTTTAGCCTTAACACTGTGTGCCTACTGACACGGGTAAAAAACACTTAGTTTTGAATATGGTCGGTCACAATGGTGTAGAACAAAGGGAGATAATACAGCCCATCAACCTAGTGTGACTCTCAGATAAAATACATAATGTGGCTCTTCTCAACATTTATTAGAAATTTTTAGTTGACAATATCTAAAATATCAGATAAGTCAAATTATTATTAGAGTGTGCTAATTTAATTTCTACATTATAAAGTGTAATAAATAATTAATAATAGTTAACCTTTAGTTTGGTTATTTGAATATATTAAATGTTGTCAAATTCTCAGCCTACTTGAAATATTTCAACAGAAAGAAATCACGACAATCAATCCAACAAGGATGCTCGCCCCTGTTGTTGTGTATATCCAACTACTATCCAGTAGCTACTTGCAGTAGTGGAGACAGTGGCTTGTTTGAAGGTAAAGATCGCTGTTGATATTTTATTTTCCCCTCTTAATATTTTAAATTCTTTACCCTTACATAAACTCGCCTATTATTTGCGGTGCATATTATTTTAAAAAAAAAACGAATTATAGTTTAAATGATTTTGTTGCTTATAAGTTATATCTCTAAATTGACTTGTTTTTTTAGCTGCTCTCTCGAGCTTGCTTTGGTCATGCAGAACGGGAAAGCTAAAGCGAACAAAACCAAACCAGCGAACACATCAGTCAACCGTTCAGTCAGCCAGCCAGACGGAGAAGCAGCAGATAACGAACAGGAAGTCAACAACGAGAACGAGGCTGACGCCCATCACGATAACCCGCGCCTGAAGACGGCCAGGTTTCGCAAGGATAGAGCGAGAAGCGATGATTCGCCTAAAACTAACGGGGTTTCAAAATCTATTTCTGGTAACAGAACGGAAAATCCCGCTGCATTAAGACCCACAAGTTTCAACGAACAGATAACTCCACAAAACGGGGTGGAGAAGTCATCTAATGACCCTTCATCTCAAGGGTCTAAGATACCGACCCAACAGAACTTGAATAAGGCCAACCAGTCTAAGATAGCCAAGCTGGCGCCTCAAGACAAACCAGGGATGAAGTCTAACGGTCAGAAAGTTCTAGAACCTATAACAAAGGCGCCCAACCACGGTAAAAATGGCGCCCCGCTGCCCAGGTCACGCGACAGTGGTGGCAGTGACCCCGACAAAAAAGTGTCGTTTAAAGAAAAACTCGAAGACCACTCCGACCTGAACACGCCGGAGTCCAACGAAGACCTTGACCTACTTTCCCAACACCAGCTCCACAGCGGCTCCGTAGACAAGGTGTACCCTCTGACGTCACGCGACCCCCCGGGGAGCTGGAAGCCCGGCGAGGGGGTGAGGAACGGGTCGGTGACGTGGAGGAAGACGGCCAGCGAGCCTGTACTGGCCACTAGGGACGGCTCGGACATGTTTGATGACGTCAGCTGGGTGGACCGCTACGGGAGTGGACGGGACGGGTTCAAGTACGAGCCCACAGGGAGGAAGTTCACCAGCAAGAACGGCCGATCTGTGTTCGGGTAGGTGTTTGGCTGTTACATTTATTGGACTGGTTTTGTCCATAACTCAATCGTTTTTAAGGGGTTACTAGTATCTTTGTCTGACTTATTTTGATTGGTCAGTTGTTTTTTAATACTTGTCTAGCTTATTTACTCGATTATTTATTCTTTCTAAATACTTGTCTGCCTCATTTTCGTTTTAATACGTTAACGACAGGTTTTTATTGGTATTTCAAAATGTAAATGTATTAGTTTACTGAGTTTTACACACCTATCCGGATTTTGAAAAATGTGTCATAATACATTCACTTTTATTCTTGAGACTGATTTCAGTATTTCTTATGATAAAACATAACTAGATTAGATTTGGTTTGTTGGAGATCCAAGATGGCGGGTTGGCCAGGACTATTGGGCTGGGAGGGGGAGGGGGTGGGGGGGGGGGGGTAGAAGGTTAGAATAGAAGAAAACAGTGTAAAGTAGCGAGTTATTGAACCTATTTTATTCATGTAGCTTTATGGTGGTAGAAAGCTCATTGTTCGCCTAACAATAATCTTGATAAGTGATCTACTGCTTGTGTAAGTGTGTGCGTTGTGTGTGTGTGTGTGTGTGTGTGTGTACGTCTATGTTTCGAGGTGTACGCTTGTAAGTATTTGAGCGTGTATGGTTCCATGTGTGTTTGTGTGAATGTGTGTGTGTGAGGCATGATTCTCTGTGTGTATGAGTGCATGGGTGTATGCAAGCGTGATTCCATGTGTGTATGTTTGAATGTCTTAATGTGTGTGTGTGTGTGTGTCTGTCTGAATGTGTGTATGTCTGAATATGTGTCTGTCTGAACGTATGTCTGCATGTGTGTATACTTTTTACGTCTGTGTACAATTACATGTGTGTATGTCTAAATGTGTGTATAATTCAACGTTTGTATGTATGCATGTGTGTATGTTTGTATGTTTGTATGTATGCATGCGTGTATGTTTACGACATTAATTCTCTTCCAGCTCCCACATAAGTTTATGCTCTCACCACTAAAATAATGTTTCCCACAACGACCAGCTGTAAACTTTAACCTCTCATAAACTCCGCACATAGTCGGCCCGGCACTTCATCGTGAGCTCTACACGACCTGAGCAATATCAACCACCTACACCAAAAACATCCACTCTCTACTGAGCTATACAATATTTATAAACATCCACTCTCTACTGAGCTATACAATATTTATAAACATCCACTCTCTACTGAGCTATACAATATTTATAAACATCCACTCTCTACTGAGCTATACAATATTTATAAACATCTACTCTTTACTGAGCTATACAATATTTATAAACACCATCTTCAATGTTGAGTTGATCACAATCTGGTTTTATTTTAAAAAAATGTTTTATCATTATTAGTTAAACATTAATGACTTCCAATGATTATTATAAAAAATAGTGGGTTCAAATAGAATATCCTAACGACCGAGAGAAATCCTTTTGTTAACTGTAAGATCTAAGGTGGAATTTGACAAAAACTGCCACTGATTTTACAACCTTCTAACAGCTTTGTATTGCCTAGTGTTAGAGAATATCAGTACCCACCAGATCTAACTATAGCGCCTCTAGCTAAAATTAGACAAAACCTGACGGTCTAAAGCCCGACTTGTACCCCAACCTATCATTTGACCTAGTAAGGTTCTGTAATCTGACCAATCAACTACCAGTGTCTTCTAGTGGGGTTTTAAAATTAAAAACTCTCGTCAGCTTGTCGGTTTTTCCGCTACTTTCGTTATCTTTTGTACGTGGGATTAGTAACACAGGTCTTTTCTATCAAACAATTAACACAAAATGGTACGGGTTAGCAAGAACCTAAAATACAATGTTTTAATTTAGATCATTACTAATACCTACAATCTAGCTTTAAAAAAGAACTTCTACAAAGTTAACTTCTACCATAGAAAAAAATCAATGCGATCAAAGTTTAACTGTTCTGTTCTTTAAGAGGAATTAACCAAGTTAATTAAAGCCAGAACGTTAAATAATTTATGTGCGCTTGGTAGGTGAGCTTATAATGACGTCACCGTGACTTCAAGGAGGATCGAAGTCTCATGAAGAGGACATGATTAGAAATCAATTTGAAAAATCTACATTCGATCATTTAACATTTTCACATTATGGGAGTTTGACTTACGATTTTTTTGTTTGCTTAGCGCCCCCCCCCCCCCCCAGCACTGCCTTACACCTTTAAGCTGTAATGTAGGCTACCTGGTGTAAAGGTAGCCTCAAGTGGATGTAAGATTATAGACAGTCTGTCTAGCCTTAGAGTGATGTAACATGGTTGGCCTCAAATCTCAACTCACCCGTTGAACGACAACCCGTTAAAATCAATAGTTGACCAGTACAAATACCTGTTTCGCGGACATCAATCTATTTTTTACCTGATTGAAATGATCTAAATAAAGAGTGATTAAAAGCATGGGGATAACAAACACTGGTATCGTTTTAAACAATTGTGTGTTAATGGGTATCGATTCGTGGCTACGTTAGATATTCTGGCCAGTAAGAATCGAAACAGTCCTGATGTTTACTACCATGTAATATTTGACCAGATTCATTAATCGATTTTTGATCTGTTTATGAATTTTTTTATTCTAAAAATCTGCTTTAGTTAAAATACCATAAACTTCAAATGTTTTTCTAAAACAATTGATATCTAGACACTACTTGTAACTTCCAATGTTATTCTAAAATAATTGTTGGGTGGATACTATGTATAACTTTCAATCTTAATCTAAAACAAAACAATTGATAAGTAGACACTTCTTGTATGTTCACGTCTGTTGGTATTCGAGTGTTCTAGAATAACTGGACTCATGATAGGTCTACATGTTTTTTTTTACTCCAAACAAATGTTGGTGCTAGATTTGAAGATAAATTTCATGGATTTTTCTGCTAGTAGTAGTACCATTCAGTGGCGTAGCCAGGATCGTCTCAAGGGGGGGGGTTCCAATTTTTACCCGGGGACAAACTTTCGATTTGCACCCCCCCCCCCTCAAACTTTCGATTTGCACCCCCCCCCCCCTCAAACTTTCGATTTGCACCCCCCCCCTCAAACTTTCGATTTGCACCCCCCCCCTCAAACTTTCGATTTGCACCCCCCTCAAACTTTCGATTTGCACCCCCCCTCATACTTTTTATATATACCGAGGGGTCTATGGGGGGGGGGTTATGACCCCCCCCTAACCCCCCCCTGCCTACGCCACTGGTACCATTATCTATGTCCATCATGATCCTAAACCGATTAAAGTAACAACTGCTTACTATATGGTGTTATGCTCTTAGATTTTTTGTAAAAACTAATAATACTCACTGTATAATTTCAACATCCACGCATTTTAAATAGGAAATAACACTTCAAAAATATGATCGATTTCAAGACTTTTGTTTCAACTTTTTACATTTTATCGCGCACAAATTTTTGTGCATTCAGCGTGGCTATTTCATGCTTTTACTTTTGTTTATATGTGTGAGCTGCGATTAATAATTCATGTCTGGTTTGGCAAACATAAATTATGTGAGTGACATGTGTAGACAACAAATTGATTAGATATGAATGTATGATCAGAATGTATGAGTGAGGAAAAGTATGTAAAGACATGCGCAGTTGGGAAATCTTTCAACACTCTGGTAGCGTGGGTTTGATCAAGGTGATGAAAGAAACCCACTTGGACTCAAAATATGTCAAACAGTAGACCCTTAATGGGATCTTGAAATAATTTGCTGAAGTAATTACTATAATTAGCGATGAATGTTTTATAAAACAATGTTCAGCGATGAAGAAAACTGATGGACAGGGACATATTTTAACAAATACGTTGGGGATCAAAGATGATGATTTTCTAGTACAATTTTTTAGTGTATTCGCATAGACTAATTACGTGTTATTAAGTTTTCTCTCAAGTACAGATAGTCTTTGACCTGAAAAGAGAAGAGTTTTAAGCATTTTGGTCAATTTAATAAAGGTTAAATATATTTACATATTTGATTATCGTATCCTATTTAAAATCTAAAAATAAATTTCAGACTGTAGTTTTTTTGTGTATTTAAAACAAAATTATTTTATGAATTCATTATGTTTTTAAAACGTAGCAATAAAGAAAAGACTTCTAACAATGTATCCTCTCTCTTTACATTCCCCCTCTCTCGTGAAGTAATAATACAAACACGACCACAAACGGTACTTGACAAACATTTAGTTATCACGTTTTTCTTACAGAGAAACAAAGTGTTTAGTAAAAACTAAAGGCGAAACATGAAGGCAAATAATGATGTTAATAGCCGGTAGCTTTTACAGAACACAAAAAAAATATTCTTTAATTAATAAAATCTCTTTCTGCAGGAGCTCAACGTCCCTGTCATCAACAACAGATAATTCTGATGATTCTGATGACGTTTTCAACGTTGTATTACGGTAGGTTATACGTTACGGTAGGTTATAGGTTACGGTAGGTTACAACAACAGATAATTCGGATGATTCTGATGATGTTTTCAACGTTGTATTACGGTAGGTTATACGTTACGGTAGGTTATAGGTTACGGTAGGTTACAACAACAGATAATTCGGATGATTCTGATGATGTGTTCAACGTTGTATTACGGTAGGTTATACGTTACGGTAGGTTATAGGTTACGGTAGGTTACAACAACAGATAATTCGGATGATTCTGATGATGTGTTCAACGTTGTATTACGGTAGGTTATACGTTACGTTAGGTTATAGGTTACGGTAGGTTACAACAACAGATAATTCGGATGATTCTGACGACGTGTTCAACGTTGTATTACGGTAGGTTATAAGTTACGGTAGGTTATAAGTTACTGTAGGTTATAAGTTACTGTAGGTTATAAGTTATAAGTTACTATAGGTTATGAGTTACGGTAGGTTATAAGTTACGGTAGGTTATAAGTTACTGTATGTTATAAATTACGGTAGGTTATAAGTTATAAGTTACTATAGGTTATGAGTTACGGTAGGTTATAAGTTACGGTAGGTTATAAGTTACTGTATGTTATAAATTACGGTAGGTTATAAGTTACTGTAGGTTATAAGTTACGGTAGGTTATGAGTTACGGTAGGTTATAAGTTACGGTAGGTTATAAGTTATAAGTTACGGTAGGTTATGAGTTACGGTAGGTTATAAGTTACGGTAGGTTATAAGTTATAAGTTACGGTAGGTTATGAGTTACGGTAGGTTATAAGTTACGGTAGGTTATGAGTTACGGTAGGTTATAAGTTACCGTAGATTATGAGTTTGATGTGGTTAATATTTACTAATATACTTTTGAATACTCAGGTCTTGCTAAAATGTATTTTTAAATGGATACTAGCAGTAACATCTGTTAAAACTGAATTGAACTCAAGGGAAACAAATGTATAATAATTTTGTGGTGAGCGAGTTGCGTCCCTTTGTCCACAGAGTTCGACCTTTGAACCCGAATGAGTCCGGTAGACGAGACAAGTTTGTGGCTGACTTCCCTGGGGAGGGACAAGTCGCTGTAAGTCATTCTATTTTAAACACTGACATTTTGATACTTACAAGTCGCTGTAAGTCATTCCAAAATATTTTAAGGACTGACATTTTGATACTTACAAGTCGCTGTAAGTTATTCCAAAATATTTTAAACACTGACATTTTGATACTTACAAGTCGCTGTAAGTCATTCCAAAATATTTTAAGGACTGACATTTTGATACTTACAAGTCGCTGTAAGTCATTCCAAAATATTTTAAACACTGACATTTTGATACTTACAAGTGGCTGTAAGTCATCCCAAAATATTTCAAACACTGAACATTTTGGTACTTACAAGTCTCTGTAAGTCATTCAAAAATATTTTAAACACTGACATTTTGATACTTACAAGTCGTTGTAAGTCATTCCAAAATATTTCAAACACTGACATTTTGATACTTACAAGTGGCTGTAAGTCATTCCAAAATATTTAAAACAGTGACATGTTGGTACTTACAAGTGGCTGTAAGTTATTCCAAAATATTTTAAGGACTGATATTTTGATACTTAGAAGTCCCTGTAAGTCGTTCCAAATGAAAACTGCGCAACGGGAAAATGCGCAAATACAATTTTACTATTTTTGTCATATTTCGTGGAAAAGTGTTTAATTAGGCTTCAAGGCAGTGGTCATTCTATGTTAATGTCTATAAATGCTCGATTTAAGAAAACATAAATGCCCTTGCGCACTTTTTTGTGCGCAGTTTTCCGTTGCGCAGTTTTCCGTTGGGCAGTTTTCCGTTGCGCTGTTTTCCAAGCTTGTGTACGGACAGTTTACGCACTAACAGCGCTCACACAGTGCCATGATTTTTGTATGTAATAAAACAAATCCATTAGCAACTTGATGTTACAATGACATTGCCTAGAGTAACTCGTCAGACTAGCGTCATCGAAAGATGATTAATCCACGCTTTTTTTTGTTTCTGTTATTGCTTTTTAAGGATAAGTTTAGGGATAACGTGTGTGTACATTTAAGAAACATTTTTCCATCCACTTCCCTTAAAAACTCGATATGACCTTCTTATATGCAACTAATGTAGTTTTATATAACAAACCTCACACCTAACCTAATTTTCACACAAAAAATACAATTGCATAATGTAAGGGTATACCAATGGCTACTATATAAATATTGTGATTTTAATACAATGTAAATAGTGGGAATCTAATTTTCGAGAAAAATCAATTGTTATATTTTTATTAAAATCTTTATTTTGTACTGTATACACATCTGAAATATATAAAACTTGCTGTGTTATTTATATAATGTCAGATGAGATTTTGCATAATTTTTTTGCGCAATGGCATATCAGATGATGTGATTAATACATTATTGTCATATGTCATGTCAAGTGAGAAGTTTCATGCAATTATTATCATATGTCATGTCAGGTGAGATGTTTCATGAAATTATTGTCATATGTCATGTCAGGTGAGATGTTTCATGAAATTATTGTCATATGTCATGTCAGGTGAACAATGCCGGAACAATCCGGAACTTCCAGTTTAACGTCGTCTTTGAGCCGGATGCCGGTCAGGAGGACGTGTTTGAGAACTGTGGCATCAAGAAGTTGGTGGAAGCCGCCATGAACGGGTACATGGGTTTTATGTCAGGGGTGGGGGGGGGGGGCGGGGGTGGGGGTGTGGGGGTGGAGGTCGCCATGAACGGGTACATGGGTTTTATTTGTGGGGTGGGGGGGAAGGGTTGGGGGTGTGGGGGTGGTCGCCATGAACGGGTACATGGGTTTTATTTGTGGGGTGGGGGGGAAGGGTTGGGGGTTGGGGGTGGAGGTCGCCATGAACGGGTACATGGGTTTTATGTCAGGGGTGTGGGGGGGGGGGGCGGGGGTGGGGGTGTGGGGGTGGAGGTCGCCATGAACGGGTACATGGGTTTTATGTCAGGGGTGTGGGGGGGGGGGTGTGCGGGTGTGGGGGTGTGGGGGTGGAGGTCGCCATGAACGGGTACATGGGTTTTATGTCAGGGATGGGGGGGGGGGGTGGGGTGGGGGTGGGGTGGGGGGTAGGTGGAGGCCGCCATGAACGGGTACATGGGTTTTGTGTGTGGGGTGGGGGGTGTGTGTGTGGGGGGGGGGTAGGTAGAGGCCGCCATGAACGGGTACATGGGTTTTATTTGTGGGGTGGGGGGGAAGGGTTGGGGGTTGGGGGTGGAGGTCGCCATGAACGGGTACATGGGTTTCATGTCAGGGTTGGGGTTGGGGGGGGGGGGGCGGGTGCAGGCCGCCATGAACGGGTACATGGGTTCTATGTGAGGGGTGGGGGGTGTGAGGGTGGGGTGGGGGGTGGAGGTCACCATGAACGGGTACATGGGTTTTATGTCAGGGGCGTGGTGTGGGGGCGGGGGTGGGGGTGTGGGGGTGGGGGTCGCCATGAACGGGTACAGGGGTTTATGTGAGGGTTGGGGGGTTAGGGGGTTGGGGGGTAGGTGGAGGCCGCCATGAACGGGCACATGGTTTGTATGTGAGGGAGTAGGTGGGGCGGGGAGGGGGGAATAGAGTTTGGAGTAGGAGTGGAGGCCGTAATGAATGGATATATGGTTTTATGTAGGGGATGGGGTAGTGGACTGATGGGGACCTGGGGGAGGAGGCAGGTGGGTATGTTGGGGTGTGGTGGTAGGGGGGAATTTGATGGTCCGCTATAAGTAGAAGAGTTTTACATGGGGGGGGGGTCGGAGGTTTGTGGAGGGTTTGCTGGAGGCCGCCATGAACAGGTAGATAGTTTTTATGTGGTGGTGATTTCAGTAGTCTCGAAAAATATTTTTTAATAAATAATAGAGTGATTTTAGGACTTTGTTTGTTTGGTAATGTCTGTTTTATTATTCTTTTCCATCCACGGAACAATTTCTGTTTCTTATAGTACGTAAAGTACCAGTTATATTTTTATTGAAATAGTACATCAGATACCATTTAGGGAAACACTCAATTTGTTGTGTAATGATCTTATTGTCCAGGTACACGTGCACGGCCTTTGCTTTTGGTCAGACGGGGAGTGGGAAAACTCACACGATGACAGGCCCTCCAGCACAGGTAGGTCAAGGTCAATTGAAACATTGGCCGGTGATAAAGTTAAAGTTTTATAGGGTCGTTGTGTAGGTATTGGGGTCTTTGTGTAGGTAATGCGGTCTTGGTGTAGGTTATACAGTCTTGTTGTAGGTATTGGGGTTCGATTATGCCATAACAATTTCATCTTAAAACAGGGGACCGGGGCGTTAGATAACTGGCGATAAACTAAATACAAATTTGGCTTACTACTGTCAACGCCAACCCTATCTCCAGCACAAATCCTAAACCAAATACTACAATAGGCCTGACCCTAATTTCTGACCATAAAACTAATCCTGTGATTACAATACTACCAAGAACCAAACACACACTTGTTCGGAAAAAAAACAACAACTATAGTTGGAGATCAGTATAATCAATAATCCGATAAATGATAGTTTGATAGAAGATAAACAACACTAGTCAGTTAGCTCAAAGGTACACATAATTTCTCATCTGTTGTTTTGTGTAAACGAAATAGAGGGGTCAATTAAATTTTAATTGACCCCTCTATTTCGTTTACACAAAACAACAGATGACTTATACTATACTCATCCAGTTGGCAAAAAAAAAAAAAAAAAAAAAAAAAAAAAAAAAAAAACGAAAAAAAAACACAAAAGGGGTGCTACTCTGAAAATACTACAGCGCATAAATACCGTTGTTGACTCCCCTGTATTATTTGCTTAACGAAAATGGCGTGGGTGCTGGTATCAAGGTGTTTGGAGTCACGGTGTAGGTTTTGGGGTCGGGGCAGGAGTTGGAGTCGGGGTAAGTGTTGGGGTCTTGGTGTATGTGTGGGTGTTGGCGTCATGGTGTAGGTGTTGGTGTCGTGATATAGGTGTAGATGTATATAGTATGTACATTTAAAATGAAAATATCACATTTATTTGGTTAATACATTTTAAGGTGGCATTCTTTTATTGTTCATTCATTTAAAGTAAAATTAGTTTAGTTTGAACTTATTTCATAGTTTAGCTTATACATTTCGAAATGGAATCTTTGCATTGCTCCATTTAAATCTTGTATATATTTGAAATTGGTATTATTTCATTGTTTAGTTTATACATTTTAATCCAGAAAAACGGCACTAAAGTGGTAAGTGGTAGCTTTGATGTCACCATTTTAGAACCTCAACTTGCCTATTGTATTGGTTTATCTCGGTTGTTCACAAAAAACTTGATATTTTAGTCTTCACAACAATGGCATTGTAAACTATCACATTTGTGTTCCGTTGGCAGCTATGTTAAATCTCTTTCTTTGTTTATAATAGTAATCTAGTTATTTCTTTGAATGCACTTATATCTAAATGTTTGTATTTCAATTTCAAAAAACAAGTTATTAAAAAGTCTAGTGACAATTTAAGCGCAATTTCCTTATGTTATCCATAACAATTTTAAATCGAGATAAATCATATATTCAGCAAATAAATAATGCAACACAAGTAGTTTTAATAATTCAAAACAAAATAGAAAAAATATTTATTATTTATAGATTGAAAAAATAACCTATATCAACGGACGAGTAGGCCTACAAGATGCTCAGTTTAAAAAATATTACAACGTTTATATCAGTATTTGTTTGTAAACATTAGCACGTGGAAAAAAACGAGCGACGCGTAGCTCGCCCCTCTCTCTCTCTCTCTCTTGCCGCGCGCAGTGACGCGAACGATCCCACGTCGCGACAGGCTAGCCTCCCGTATCAGTCGAAAAAAAAATCCTTTCGAACCTCCGCTCATTCGCTATTGTAAAATCCTTTCGAACCTCAGCTTTGCGCTAAAAACCTACACGATGCTCAGTTTAAATGTTTTTAATTAATTTTTGTGACCGAACGGAAGGATATTTTTGAAAACTTTCTTCGGCAATATTGGTCTAAATTATCACAGGAATCGATTGGTAAATGTTTCAAGTCGCTAAGTGGTCTGGTTGCCGAGATATGGAGCAAAACTGCATTTGTTCGAGGTTTTTTGGCTTTTCCGGGAAATCCAGCAAGGAATTCCGGGAATTTTTTTGGGCCCACAATCGTCCATGGAACTTGCTTAACATATTTGTTTTTGGAACTAGTCCTCGATATTGCTTCGTTGAGGAGGAGATACCACTTAAAGCTGCGGACATACATCCATCCATCCATACATCCATCCATACAACCATCAATCCATCCAGAAATGACCAGTTAATAATCGCAATTGTCCGTATGGAAATTGCGCTAAAAATTGTTAGCAATTTTAATGCTGAGATTAATATCTATTGATTTAATCATATCGTTCAAGTACTTTATTATGCAAAAGGTAATTGGTTTAATGTGCTAACTTAAAGTATTCTCGCCTCTTAATTATAATTAGTTTATTTAAATTTTTAAGTAAAAAATAATTATACTAATTACATTTTTTATTTTTTTAAAAATACAAAATTTAAAAAAAAAAACATTACATTTTGGTATGATGTTTGATGTGTCATGAATAGTCAGGATTACGTAAGGCATTGTTTATAATATGCTATATGTGTTAGATATGGTATAGCACCAGTCAAACGATCAGTCTGTATTGTATGTTGTATGTGTGTTGTATGTGTGTTATATGGTACGAGCCGACCCGCGGCGTATCATACGCCGCTATTTAGTTGTTTTATTTTCTACTTTTCAGTAATTCATAATTTGTCAATTCGACAGTACCACTGCTGCCACTGAAAATATTTGCTTTAAAACACTATCAGTAAGTCGTTAAGGACGATAACCCCCCCCCCCCCCCCCCCCCACCTCCTTTCCCCCAACCACTACCCCCCCCCCCCGTGAAAGCAGCCTCCATTTAGCTACCTCCCCTAAGTTTAAAATCGTTTCAAACTAAATTATCTGCCCTTAATAGCCGTCACTAAACCCTGCTCTACGATTGTAAACATTTAGCGTAAACCACAGCTCACCAGACTTTCTAGAGAGGAAGAGAGGGGACTGCAAGGCGCGCTTACAGCTTGTTTTCTAACGTCTCTAAGAAAAGAATTATATATATAGATATTTTCAGTGGCAGCATTGGTACTGTCGAATTCACAAATTATGAATTACTGAAAAGTAGAAAATAAAACAACTAAATAGCGGCGTTTGATATGTCGCGGGTCGGCTCGTAGCAAATAATAACTTAAAGTTGTATTTATTTGTAAGCGGTCAACCTAAGGTGCAGGAATTTTAAATGAATGTAAAGTTAAGCAACGAATTATCTCCCATTTTGAAATCCAAACACCAAAGTTGGTATTCAGGGGAAATAGCTTTCACAAAAATAGCTAAATTAACCAAGTGTATCTAAGACATGTTTGAAAAACACAATAAAACGCTTTAAATTTCATTACGCAATAATTATAATAAATCTTTTATATTAGCTATGTAACCTTGTAAAAACAATATATTTTACTTATTGAATACTAAACTGTATGTTTTGTTTGAAAGTCTAAAAACGGTAACTTTATTATAACATACTTCTATTCAATTTTGAGGACATACAATTATTTTCATGATGTATTACGAGATCTTAGATAAATTTTGGATCCCCTAAATTAAGGGACGTCTTTCAAAAAGTCATACACGGATAACTGTATAAAACAGGGGTCGGCAACCTGCGGCTCTTTTGATGTCAAGATGCGGCTCTTCAGCTCCATGCACAAATATCAATAACGAACCGACCCGCGGCATGTCATACGCCGCTATTTAGTTGTTTATTTTCTACTTTTCAGTAATAATGTACCAATGCTGCCACTGAAAATATTTGCTTTAAAACACTATCAGTAGGTCGTTAAGGACGATACTACCCCCACCCTCCTTTCCCCCAACCCTTCCCTACACCCCCCCCCTCCCCGTGAAAGCAGCCTCCTCTTAGTTACCTCCCCTTAGTTTAAAATCGTTTGAAACTAAATTATCTGCCCCTTATAGCCGTCACTAAACCCGGCTCTACGAATGTAAACATTTAGCGTGAACCACAGCTCACCAGACCATGTAGTGGTGGGGTGGTAGGGAGCGTGTTTACAGCTTGTTTTCTAGCGTCTCCAAGAGGAGACTTTTATATATATATATATATATATATATATATATATATATATATATATATATATATATATATATATATATATATATATATATATATATATATATATATATATATATATATATATATATATATATATATATATATATATATATATATATATATATATATATATATATATATATATATATATATATACGAGCCGACCCGCGGCGTATCATACGCCGCTATTTAGTTGTTGTTTTTTCTACTTTTCAGTAATTCATAATTTGTGAATTCGACACTACCAATCCTGCCACTGAAAATATTTCTTTAAAACACTACTAGTAGCTCGTTAAGGACGATACCCCCCCCCCCCCTCCTTCCCACCCCCTCCGTTAAAGTAAACTCCACCTAGTTACCCCCCCCCCCCCCCTTTACGTTTAAAATCGTTTCAAACTAAATTATCTGCCCCTAATAGTCGTCACTAAACCCGGCTCTGCTTGTAAACATTTAGCGTTAACCACAGCTCACCAGACCATGTAGGGGTGGGGTGGTAGGGAGCGCGCTTACAACTTGTTTTCTAGCGTCTCCGAGAGGAGAATTATATATATAGATAGAAGATAGCACCAGCCAAACGATCAGTCTGTATATCAGGGGCGGTAAGTCAACCTCAGACATTTCTCAGCTCATGAAAGTCGCTATGTAATTTAAAACCGACCAGGAAATAAAAATGTAAGTTTGGGATTAAAGGCTGATAATTAAAAAATACAGATGGCTGATAATAATTACTGTTTTTTCTTTTGTTTATAGTTTCACACCGAGGGAGTGACCCCTGACCCCAAGATGTACGGACTTATGCAGCGCTCGTTCAAGTATTTGTTCCAGCTGAAGAAGAAACAAGGCGCTCAGAAAATTGTCAAGGCTTCGTTCTTGGAGGTCTACAACGAACAGGTAGCTGACGTAATTTAAAAAAAAAAAAAAAAAAAAAAAAAAAAAGGTAGTTGACGTAATTAGTTTGTATAACTTTCCCCCTTTTTGCTGAGTAAACTTTCTTGGCTAGATTTGATCAGCTTTTGTTCACAATTTTTACAATCGAGTTTTTTTTATCAGAATTTCCTCCCTTTCTTTTCCTTGTTGGAAAAGCAGGTTCTACAACTCTGGTTTGAAAAAGTTCATTTGAAATGTATAACAATGGTTGCGTAACCGATACTGGGTTGGGTGTTTAGGTATTGTTAAAAGCAATCCGAACGAGATAATCGATTATCATTGTTTTAACTGAACATACGATATCTTTCGCTGATCTCAAACATAGGCGAGCAGGTAAAATCAATCAATTTTTGATGCAGGTGATCGATTTATTGAACAACAGCCAGAGGCGCTACCTGACGGTCAGGTGGAGCAAGAACAAAGGATTTTATGTGGAGAACCTTTTCACTGTGGAGTGTCAGACGCTGGATGATCTGATGGCTGTACTGGAGGAAGGTTAGGGTTGGGGTTGGGTTAGGGTTGGGGTTGGGTTAGGGTTAGGGTTAGGGTTATGGTTATGGTTATGGTTATGGTTATGGTTATGGTTATGGTTATGGTTATGGTTATGGTTATGGTTATGGTTATGGTTATGGTTATGGTTATGGTTGGGTTAGGGTTAGGGTTGGGTTGGGTTGGGTTGGGTTAGGTTAGGTTAGATTAGGTTAGGGTTGGGTTAGGGTTGGGTTAGGGTTGGGTTAGGGTTGGGTTGGGTTGGGTTAGGTTGCGTTAGGTTGGGTCTGGGTTGGATTAAGGTTGGGTTAGGGTTGGGTTGGGCTGGGTTGGGTTAGGCTGCGTTAGGTTTGGGTTTGAGTTGGGTAGGTCTGGGTTGGGTCTGGGGTGGGTTAGGTTAGGTTGGGTTGGTAAGAGTTGGGCTAGGGTTTAGTTAGGGTTGGGTAAGGGTTGCGTTGGTTTGGGTTTGGTTAGGCTTGGGTTAGGGTTGGGTTAAGGTTGGGTTAGGGTTAGGTTAGGGTTATGTTGAATTAGGGTTGGGTTAGGATTGGATTAGGGTTGGGTTTTGATTGTGTTGTGATGGGTTACGGTTTGTGTTGCGTTGTGTTTTGGTTGACTTTGGGTTGGGATTAGGTTGGGTTAAAATTGGGTTAGGGATAAGGGTTAGTCTAGGTTTAAGGTTGAGTTAGCGATGTGGGTTAGAGTTAGTGATTAAGATTTTGTGGAATGCCGACACTCAGGGTTAGCGTTTTTCTGTTGTTGAGTGTTAAAAGTTGAAGTTCAACATGTTCAAGTAGTTCGATCTAGAGTGAGAATAAGCGTTTGTACATATGTGGGGTTACTGTGCGGGGTAATGTGTGTGGGGCTAGTGTGTGGGGTTAGTGTGTGGGGCTAGTGTGTGGGGTTAGTGTGTGGGGTTAGTGTGTGGGGTTAATGTGTGTGGGGCTAGTGTGTGGGGTTAGAATGTGGTGTTAATGTGTGTGGGGTTAGTGTGTGGGGTTAGAATGTGGTGTTAATGTGTGTGGGGTTAGTGTGTGGGGTTAGTGTGTGGGGTTAGTGTGTGGGGTTAGAATGTGGGGTTAATGTGTGTGGGGTTAGTGTGTGGGGTTAGAATGTGGGGTTATTATGTGTGTGAGGCTAGTGTGCGGGGTTAATATGTGTGGGGCTAGTGTGCGGGGTTAGTGTGTGTGGGGCTAGTGTGTGGGGTTAGTGTGTGGGGTTAATGTGTGGGGTTAGTGTGTGGGGTTAGAATGTGGGGTTATTATGTGTGTGAGGCTAGTGTGCGGGGTTAATATGTGTGGGGCTAGTGTGCGGGGTTAGTGTGTGTGGGGCTAGTATGTGGGGTTAGTGTGTGGGGTTAATGTGTGGGGTTAGTGTGTGGGGTTAGAATGTGGGGTTATTATGTGTGTGAGGCTAGTGTGCGGGGTTAATATGTGTGGGGCTAGTGTGCGGGGTTAGTGTGTGTGGGGCTAGTGTGTGGGGTTAGTGTGTGGGGTTAATGTGTGGGGTTAGTGTGTGGGGTTAGAATGTGGGGTTATTATGTGTGTGAGGCTAGTGTGCGGGGTTAATATGTGTGGGGCTAGTGTGCGGGGTTAGTGTGTGTGGGGCTAGTGTGTGGGGTTAGTGTGTGGGGTTAATGTGTGGGGTTAGTGTGTGGTGTTAGAATGTGGGGTTATTGTGTGTGTGGGGCTAGTGTGCGGGGTTAGTGTGTGGGGTTAGCGTACGGGATTAATATGCGGGCTTGGAATGAGTGGTTATTATGTGGAGTTACTGTGTGCGAGTTAACGTGGTAGTTGACCATTTGATACCACCGATGACGTGTACATGTTTTGGTCCAGAGACCCACCAGAGTCAAAACACAAGTGCTACATCAATATTCTTGGTCATGTATTGTTAGCACTCGATCCTAAATATCTCGCTGACTCTTCTGGTCATTCTCCATCTCTCGCCAGTGGCGTCATCAGGGTTTCTGTATCGTGGAGGTAACGTCAGAGTCAGGACTGTTATGAAAATCACTGACTCGTCAATTGAATGATCAATATATTTAGGATCAAATCAATTGATCAAGTTTACATTCAGTTGTGATTAGTAAATATAGGAATAAACTAATTGGTAGTTTAGTTATAAGTGTTGTTGTGTGTGTGGAGCGGGGAGGGGGGGAGGGCGTGTAACAAGCGCCCATATAAATCCCAGTCACACAACAAAGCTTGTGCGGAGTGTCATTTCCGGCCACAAAGTAAAAATTGTTTTGCGGAAATTTTTAAAAAGTACTCTACCGTCGCCACGCTTGATTAACTACAGTACACGGAGATCAAGATCAAATGTATCTATTTGTCAACATTTACACTACCTATATAGGAGCAGAGCACTTAATCATTCCTGGCTTAAGTGTAGTCGACAAATTACTGTAATGTCTGATTGAAAAAAAAAGAACGATAACCCAAGCCGATCGATTGAATGAATACCAATACAACAGTTCAGAAGATCGATCAATCGATGGCAGTAATCACCAGCAACTTTTTTTTCAGATATGCATGACTTCATTGAAAACAGCACACAACAGGAGAATTGTAAGCTTTACTCTAAGCCAGGGGTCTCCAAACTACGGCCCGCGGGCCGGATGCGGCCCGCGAGGTCCTCTCACCCGGCCCGCGGAGATCTTTTTGTCCACGGAAAAACGTTTGTTGGTGATGACTGAGGAACTTTACCCAGAAAAATCGAAAACATGCCTGGAAGAAACTAGCCCCCGAACTGAAAATTAATAGTTAATGCGGCCCTCGGACTGAAAAGTTTGGAGACCCCTGCTCTAAGCTAAGGAACCTTAACTTAAGGCGACACTAGTTTCATCAATTGTAAGCTTTACTCTAAGCTAAGGAAACTTAACCTAAGGCGACACTAGTTTCATCAATTGTAAGCTTTACTCTAAGCTAAGGAACCTTAACCTAAGGCGACACTAGTTTCATCAATTGTAAGCTTTACTCTAAGCTAAGGAACCTTAACCTAAGGCGACCCTAGTTTCATCAATTGTAAGCTTTACTCTAAACTAAGGAACCTTAACCTAAGGCGACACTAGAGTTTCATCAATTGTAAGCTTTACTCTAAGCTAAGGAACCTTAACCTAAGGCGACACTAGAGTTTCATCAATTCACCACTGCATGTCGTTTCAAATGCTCGTCTTCAAATATATCTCCCGAAGCAGGTAGTTAAAAGTCAGTTGTAGATTCAAGTTCCTAGCGTAGAGTTAACTACCCCTGGTCGCAGCCTCGAGCTAGTGACCACTAAAGAACCGGATGAGATAGAAACTCTGCATGAGGTAAAAAACTGTTGGTAAAATCGATGGCACTTGTAGAAACAACAAACCTACCAAGGCTGAAAAATCTATTTTAAACTTTGTAAACACGTCGACAAAATACCGGAAAAACAAAAGAGCTATAAATAGAACCCAAGTGTGGAGAAAACAAAGACATGTTTGAGACACATTTCCCGTAGGCATTGTTTGTTCCACCCCACACCCCCACACACCCCCACACAATCCCCCTTTAGCCGTAACCCTTGTGGTTCTATCTTTAGGGAACACAAACATCCCCGCCTGATTATGTAGGTACCACGGGTCGCCCAGTCGTTAAATGGTAATCAATATCTTTAAGCGGCATTTCATTAGCGTCCGCTGCGTGGCACGCTAGTCTGGTGCTGAAGTGTAGGCCGATGGTGCGGCTTTTGGTTGTGTTGTACTCGTGGTTCAACTTCGTTTTCTCAGTTCGTCAAAATATCGTTAGGTTGTGGTTAGCTCAAAGATCGTCTGTTGGATTATCGTTTTAATTTTCGATAGCAGAATATTGAGTTACTCCTTTCTGTTCTTCAAAGTGTCGTGTTAAGTTTTGGAAAGCAGCAAATTTTATCAGCTAGTCAATTTATCGCTGTGGATGTTGTAGAGGTAATAGAAGTGAAAATAGAGACGATAGTTATTAAAAGAACACGCATCAGGGAATGGTATATTTAGTGTCAAGTTGTCAAACAATTGGTGTGGTGTATGCAAATGTGACAACAGAACACATAGGTTTTCACGGAGTGTTGCTTGCAAGAGACCGAGGACTCGAGAACTTGCGAGAACTGAAGAAAGTGATTGCCAAGTGGATTTTAAAATCTACTCCTGACGGTCGTGCGATTCTTTAGAGAATGTTGACATACCTGAAGTGAGCAGTAGAGTGCTTCAGTTTCCGTGATGTTTTGTGCACAACAAATATTCGCGTCCTATTGATCTTAGATCTAACCTAAGAGAATAGGATGTGAAGTGTTTTCATGGAAGAGGGACAAATAGCGCTCAAAGTCTTTTCGACGGATTTCAGTGGGAAATTGTCTTCTGTAATCTGAACGCTGACGAGCTGAAGTAGAACAACCAATTCCATACAGGTTAATATCATCTAGTCAAGAGGTTCAAACCTCTATCTGATACTGCTGGCAACTATACAAGTGCTATGGGTCATATTATTCTTTCCTTATCAAATCTTGTCTAAGCAGATAACTTAAAGTCTCAATATCTATCGAACATTTCTGGGAAACGCTGTACCAAATATATCATACTCATGAAAAAACTTTCTTAAAAATATCATACTTCAAGATAATTTCTTCCACAAAGATCTCTGGGACAAATTCTTCCAAAAGTATCATCCTCTGAGAAAAGTACAATAAAAAATATCATCCAATAGAAGAAATTTTCCCACAAAAACCATCTAGTCATTTTTGAGAACGGAATACAAAGTGAGCCGCCATTTTGTTCTCGTGACGTTTTGTTTTCTCGTGGTAACGAGATTAACGAGATGAACGGCAAACGGGACCAGGAGAGACCGACCAACTACCCGGGCAAGAAGCGCCACCTGCCGGTCCACGGCAACTTCCAGGCGTCCTGGCCGGCCAACCAGCGGATGCTGTCTCGTGAGACGACCCACCAGCGGGACCTAGAGATGACCCGTGCCCGCAGTGGCACCGTACCGTCCTTCAGCAGTTTGGAGCCCAGGGTCAGACGTGCGAGCGCCAGCGTCCAGCACTACAGTCCGATTCCAGAGAAGCCAGGCGTTTCCAAGCCGCATCCGGTGGTCCAGAAACAAAACAACTACCTTGACGTCAACGATGTGGCTTTAAACAGAGAACCTGAATTCCGGAGACATTCGTACGATTACGTCACAGGCCGCGGGGCCCAGCGCCACCAGGCGGTATACAGAGCCAGGCACTACAGTGATTACAATGTGAAACACCCTTTTGCTCAACACGACGAGACGAGGTTAAGCCACGCCCATTCAATGAACGATAACTCTAGTGTCATAAATCAAAGGCCGGATGTTGATCAGCGTGTTAACGATCAAAGACCGGAAGTGAGCAACACAGGGGGCGTCAACCAGGTATATATAGCTCGAGCTGGTGAGCTGGGTAAAACACCAAACAAGGACCACAACCCAACGTTCGCCAGCCTAAGACCGTCGACCACGACCAACCCTAACGGGTACAACTTGAGCCACAGCGCGCCCAGTGACGTCTTCAAGCTAGACCTGTCCAACCTCTCCAGGTCCGATTCCAGCGACAGTTTCCCCAGGTACGACTCCGACCCCCCCGAGTACGACTCGGACCCCCAGGACGAGCTGCCCTCAGGCCGACACAACCTGCCGACTGACGTCACCCACGTCCAGCAGGAGAGTGATGGCCACCACACCGACGACAACATGGACGAACCCTTCTACATCAACAAAACGGACGGATTGCCTCCCATATACGGGGGCGGGGACACCCCACAACAAGAGGAATCTCAAACAGATGAAACCGGAAATGTGCAGTACGTTTTGAGGAACCGTAACTCTCATGAACTTTCGAACAATTCCGGTGACGCGGATTCGGAAGGCGAGGCAATTGATACGGACGCTGAAGCCAAGTACGTAGGCGGGGACGTGTACGTGTTTTACCTACAGACTAGCGAGGGGGAACTCGTTGGTCCGCTCCAGTTTGACGTAGAGGATGTTCAGATAGGACTTCCGGTGCCAAGTGAGGTAGAGGCTAATGACCAAGGTGATGTCCCTTTATTTTCTTCTTTAGTCAACTAGATGCTGTTCTATATGCTATTCTAAAGGCTGTTGTTTGTATGTGTCTATGTTTTAGAGATAAGAAATCCCTAATCGGTTGAAAATGATGGGTTGCATGTGATAGGGCATTATTTATGAGGCAAATAGAATTCATAATTCCTAATACGCTTATTTTCAAAAAATAAATTATTAAATAAAAATAATTTTTAAAAATTAATAATTTCTTTTAGTGAGCAAAAAAAAAAAAAAAAATCGTCATGAAAAAAATGCATTTATTTAAATATTAACTTCTCTTCCCTTATTTCAAGGCAATAAAACAGCCGAACTCTACTTCATCTGCTCTATGCACATTTATACTTCAATATCTGGCTTCAATTAGACGAATGTTGACACCGCTCTCAGTTTATGTTATACCTTTATTACAACTACTAAAATAATATTTGAACACTATTCAATGATAATAATATTTGTAAAAAAAATGTAGAAACGCTAACACTTCAAAATGTGTGTAATTAAATGCGTGGTTAAATTAAGTTTGGTTTAAATATCTCACTGTGTGTTTGGATGTTTGAGTGTGAGATGGTGTAGGCCTACGTGTGTAGTTTTACCTCCATTATAACCGCCCTATTAGCAATTCTCTCTGTCTAGTGAAGTGTAACGCTTTCTGATGTGTTGGCCCAGTCTGGCCCACCATTTGTTGGCCCATTGTGCCTGGCCCCACCATTTATGTGCCCCACCATTTGTTGGCCCTGTCTGCCCCACCATTTGTTGGCCCACCATTTGTTGGCCCTGTCTGCCCCACCATTTGTTGGCCCAGTCTGTCTCACCATTTGTTGGCCTACCATTTGCTGGCCCAGTCTATCCCACCATTTGTTGGCCTACCATTTGCTGGCCCAGTCTATCCCACCATTTGTTGGCCCACCATTTGTTGGCCCCACCATTTGTTGGCCCCACCATTTGTTGGCCCACCATTTGTTGGCCCACCATTTGTTGGTCCACCATTTGTTGGTCCACCATTTGTTGGCCCCACCATTTGTTGGCCCACCATTTGTTGGCCCACCATTTGTTGGCCCACCATTTGTTGGCCCACCATTTGTTGGCCCACCATTTGTTGGCCCACCATTTGTTGGCCCACCATTTGCTGGCCCAGTCTGTCCCACCATTTGTTGGCCCACCATTTGTTGGCCCACCATTTGTTGGCCCACCATTTGTTGGCCCCACCATTTGTTGGCCCCACCATTTGTTGGCCCACCATTTGTTGGCCCACCATTTGTTGGTCCACCATTTGTTGGTCCACCATTTGTTGGCCCACCATTTGTTGGCCCAGTCTGCCGGGCCCCACCATTTGTTGGCCCACCATTTGTTGGCCCACCATTTGTTGGCCCACCATTTGTTGGCCCACCATTTGTTGGCCCACCATTTGTTGGCCCACCATTTGTTGGCCCAGTTTGTCCCACCATTTATGTGCCCCACCATTTGTTGGCCCTGTCTGCCCCACCATTTGTTGGCCCACCATTTGTTGGCCCTGTCTGCCCCACCATTTGTTGGCCCAGTCTGTCCCACCATTTGATGTCCCACCATTTGTTGGCCCAGTCTGTCCCACCATTTGTTGGCCCAGTCTGTCCCACCATTTATGTGCCACACCATTTGTTGGCCCTGTCTGCCCCACCATTTGTTGGCCCACCATTTGTTGGCCCTGTCTGCCCCACCATTTGTTGGCCCACCATTTGTTGGCCCACCATTTGTTGGCCCACCATTTGTTGGCCCACCATTTGTTGGCCCCACCATTTGTTGGCCCAGTCTGTCCCACCATTTGATGTCCCACCATTTGTTGGCCCAGTCTGTCCCACCATTTGATGTCCCACCATTTGTTGGCCCACCATTTGTTGGCCCTGTCTGCCCCACCATTTGTTGGCCCAGTCTGTCTCACCATTTGTTGGCCTACCATTTGCTGGCCCAGTCTGTCCCACCATTTGTTGGCCCACCATTTGTTGGCCCACCATTTGTTGGCCCACCATTTGTTGGCCCACCATTTGTTGGCCCACCATTTGTTGGCCCACCATTTGTTGGCCCACCATTTGTTGGCCCACCATTTGTTGGTCCACCATTTGTTGGCCCACCATTTGTTGGCCCACCATTTGTTGGCCCACCATTTGTTGGTCCACCATTTGTTGGCCCACCATTTGTCGGCCCACCATTTGTTGTCCCAGTCTGCCGGGCCCCACCATTTGTTGGCCCACCATTTGCTGGCCCAGTCTGTCCCAACATTTGATGCCCCACCATTTGTTGGCCCACCATTTGTTGGCCCACCATTTGTTGGCCCACCATTTGTTGGCCCACCATTTGTTGGCCCACCATTTGTTGGTCCACCATTTGTTGGCCCACCATTTGTTGGCCCACCATTTGTTGGCCCACCATTTGTTGGCCCAGTCTGTCCCACTATTTATGTGCCCCACCATTTGTTGGCCCTGTCTGCCCCACCATTAGTTGGCCCACCATTTGTTGGCCCTGTCTGCCCCACCATTTGTTGGCCCAGTCTGTCCCACCATTTGATGTCCCACCATTTGTTGGCCCAGTCAGTCCCACCATTTGTTGGCCCAGTCTGCCGGGCCCCACCATTTGTTGGCCCACCATTTGTTGGCCCACCATTTGTTGGCCCACCATTTGTTGGCCCACCATTTGTTGGCCCAATCTGTCCCACCATTTATGTGCCCCACCATTTGTTGGCCCTGTCTGCCCCACCATTTGTTGGCCCACCATTTGTTGGCCCTGTCTGCCCCACCATTTGTTGGCCCAGTCTGTCTCACCATTTGTTGGCCTACCATTTGCTGGCCCAGTCTGTCCCACCATTTGTTGGCCCACCATTTGTTGGCCCACCATTTGTTGGCCCTGTCTGCCCCACCATTTGTTGGCCCAGTCTGTCTCACCATTTGTTGGCCTACCATTTGCTGGCCCAGTCTGTCCCACCATTTGTTGGCCCACCATTTGTTGGCCCACCATTTGTTGGCCCAGTCTGTCCCACCATTTATGTGCCCCACCATTTGTTGGCCCTGTCTGCCCCACCATTTGTTGGCCCACCATTTGTTGGCCCTGTCTGCCCCACCATTTGTTGGCCCAGTCTGTCTCACCATTTGTTGGCCCACCATTTGTTGGCCCAGTCTGTCCCACCATTTGATGTCCCACCATTTGTTGGCCCACCATTTGTTGGCCCTGTCTGCCCCACCATTTGTTGGCCCAGTCTGTCTCACCATTTGTTGGCCTACCATTTGCTGGCCCAGTCTGTCCCACCATTTGTTGGCCCACCATTTGTTGGCCCACCATTTGTTGGCCCACCATTTGTTGGCCCCACCATTTGTTGGCCCACCATTTGTTGGCCCACCATTTGTTGACCCACCATTTGTTGGCCCACCATTTGTTGGCCCACCATTTGTTTGTCCACCATTTGTTGGCCCACCATTTGTTGGCCCACCATTTGTTGGCCCACCATTTGTTGGTCCACCATTTATTGGCCCACCATTTGTTGGCCCACCATTTATTGGCCCAGTCTGCCGGGCCCCACCATTTGTTGGCCCACCATTTGTTGGTCCACCATTTGTTGGCCCACCATTTGCTGGCCCAGTCTGTCCCACCATTTGATGCCCCACCATTTGTTGGCCCACCATTTGTTGGCCCACCATTTGTTGGCCCACCATTTGTTGGCCCACCATTTGTTGGCCCACCATTTGTTGGCCCACCATTTGTTGGCCCACCATTTGTTGGCCCACCATTTGTTGGCCCACCATTTGTTGGCCCACCATTTGTTGGTCCACCATTTGTTGGCCCACCATTTGTTGGCCCACCATTTGTTGGCCCACCATTTGTTGGCCCACCATTTGTTGGTCCACCATTTGTTGGCCCACCATTTGTCGGCCCACCATTTGTTGTCCCAGTCTGCCGGGCCCCACCATTTGTTGGCCCACCATTTGCTGGCCCAGTCTGTCCCAACATTTGATGCCCCACCATTTGTTGGCCCACCATTTGTTGGCCCACCATTTGTTGGCCCACCATTTGTTGGCCCACCATTTGTTGGCCCACCATTTGTTGGTCCACCATTTGTTGGCCCACCATTTGTTGGCCCACCATTTGTTGGCCCACCATTTGTTGGCCCAGTCTGTCCCACTATTTATGTGCCCCACCATTTGTTGGCCCTGTCTGCCCCTCCATTAGTTGGCCCACCATTTGTTGGCCCTGTCTGCCCCACCATTTGTTGGCCCAGTCTGTCCCACCATTTGATGTCCCACCATTTGTTGGCCCAGTCAGTCCCACCATTTGTTGGCCCAGTCTGCCGGGCCCCACCATTTGTTGGCCCACCATTTGTTGGCCCACCATTTGTTGGCCCACCATTTGTTGGCCCACCATTTGTTGGCCCAATCTGTCCCACCATTTATGTGCCCCACCATTTGTTGGCCCTGTCTGCCCCACCATTTGTTGGCCCACCATTTGTTGGCCCTGTCTGCCCCACCATTTGTTGGCCCAGTCTGTCTCACCATTTGTTGGCCTACCATTTGCTGGCCCAGTCTGTCCCACCATTTGTTGGCCCACCATTTGTTGGCCCTGTCTGCCCCACCATTTGTTGGCTCAGTCTGTCTCACCATTTGTTGGCCTACCATTTGCTGGCCCAGTCTGTCCCACCATTTGTTGGCCCACCATTTGTTGGCCCACCATTTGTTGGCCCAGTCTGTCCCACCATTTATGTGCCCCACCATTTGTTGGCCCTGTCTGCCCCACCATTTGTTGGCCCACCATTTGTTGGCCCTGTCTGCCCCACCATTTGTTGGCCCAGTCTGTCTCACCATTTGTTGGCCCACCATTTGTTGGCCCAGTCTGTCCCACCATTTGATGTCCCACCATTTGTTGGCCCACCATTTGTTGGCCCTGTCTGCCCCACCATTTGTTGGCCCAGTCTGTCTCACCATTTGTTGGCCTACCATTTGCTGGCCCAGTCTGTCCCACCATTTGTTGGCCCACCATTTGTTGGCCCACCATTTGTTGGCCCACCATTTGTTGGCCCCACCATTTGTTGGCCCACCATTTGTTGGCCCACCATTTGTTGACCCACCATTTGTTGGCCCACCATTTGTTGGCCCACCATTTGTTTGTCCACCATTTGTTGGCCCACCATTTGTTGGCCCACCATTTGTTGGCCCACCATTTGTTGGTCCACCATTTATTGGCCCACCATTTGTTGGCCCACCATTTATTGGCCCAGTCTGCCGGGCCCCACCATTTGTTGGCCCACCATTTGTTGGTCCACCATTTGTTGGCCCACCATTTGCTGGCCCAGTCTGTCCCACCATTTGATGCCCCACCATTTGTTGGCCCACCATTTGTTGGCCCACCATTTGTTGGCCCACCATTTGTTGGCCCACCATTTGTTGGCCCACCATTTGTTGGTCCACCATTTGTTGGCCCACCATTTGTTGGCCCTCCATTTGTTGGCCCACCATTTGTTGGTCCACCATTTGTTGGCCCACCATCTGTTGGCCTACCATTTGTTGGCCCAGTCTGCCGGGCCCCACCATTTGTTGGCCCACCATTTGTTGGCCCACCATTTGCTGGCCCAGTCTGTCCCACCATTTGATGCCCCACCATTTGTTGGCCCACCATTTGTTGGCCCACCATTTGTTGCCCCACCATTTGTTGGCCCACCATTTGTTGGCCCACCATTTGTTGGCCCACCATTTGTAGCCCACCATTTGTTGGCCCCACCATTTGTTGGCCCAGTCTGACTGGCCCCACCATTTGTTAACCCAGTTTGCCGGGCCCCTACCATTTGCCGCGACAACCCCGGGCTTTAGACTGAAAGGAAAGAGAGCTTTGTTTTGAATTAACATCTCCATCGAACTATCGACCGTACACGGGTAGAGCTATGTTCCTGATTGGATCTTTTTTTTTAGTCAGAGTTATCGAACATCAATACGACGAGTTGGATGTTTGAAAGGCGAACAGCGACATAATAAAATTCTGATTTTTTACACTCTCTGATGGGGCAATGAATGATGACATACTGGGATAATAGATACATAATTTTAAAATGGCGCTGCGTTTAATTGAAATTAAGGTTTTTCTGTAAAAAATAGACACAACCTAGGTCTGTATGAATAGACATTTAAATAAAACGTGTTTCTTTTTGGAACTAACATAAACAGAACTAAGTCCTACTAAATTTCCTACTTTTCCTACATTTGAAGATGGACATTTTTAAAAACTTTTTTTACAATTTATAAATGCTAGATTCGACTTTCGATTTTGATCAGCCCATTTAAAAATTGTTTTCACACAGAAGTGAGTTATCAACTGGTGCAAATGGTCGAATAAGATTTGTTGATGCGCTTCGTTTTGTTGAGATTTTTTTTTTACTGTACTTGACTGTGTTTCACTGTATTTGGTTATTGGATTGTAATTGACTATATTTGACTGTATTTGGCTTTGTTTGTATTTGTTTGTATTTGACTGTATTTGACAGTATTTTATTGTAAAGTATTGCTAATGATTGTTTAAGATTACATAGCGTTACCTCGTATTATCGGATTATATCCTAGTATATCGGATTATGTCGGATTTTGTTGGAATATATCGAAGTATGTTGGGTTTTGTTGGAATATATCGAATTATGTTGGGTTTTGTTGGAATATATCGAATTATGTTGGGTTTTGTTGGAATATATCGAATTATGTTGGGTTTTGTTGGAATATATCGAATTATGTTGGGTTTTGTTGGAATATATCGAATTATGTTGGGTTTTGTTGGAATATATCGAAGTATGTTGGGTTTTGTTGGAATATATCGAATTATGTTGGGTTTTGTTGGAATATATCGAATTATGTTGGGTTTTGTTGGAATATATCGAAGTATGTTGGGTTTTGTTGGAATATATCGAATTATGCTGGTTTTGTTGGAATATATCGAATTATGTTGGGTTTTGTTGGAATATATCGAAGTATGTTGGGTTTTGTTGGAATATATCGAATTATGCTGGTTTTGTTGGAATATATCGAATTATGTTGGGTTTTGTTGGAATATATTGAATTATGTTGGGTTTTGTTGGAATATATCGAATTATGTTGGGTTTTGTTGGAATATATCGAATTATGTTGGGTTTTGTTGGAATATATCGAATTATGTTGGGTTTTGTTGGAATATATCGAATTATGTTGGGTTTTGTTGGAATATATCGAATTATGTTGGGTTTTGTTGGAATATATCGAATTATGTTGGGTTTTGTTGGAATATATCGAATTATGTTGGGTTTTGTTGGAATATATCGAATTATGTTGGGTTTTGTTGGAATATATCGAATTATGTTGGGTTTTGTTGGAATATATCGAATTATGTTGGGTTTTGTTGGAATATATCGAATTATGTTGGGTTTTGTTGGAATATATCGAATTATGTTGGGTTTTGTTGGAATATATCGAATTATGTTGGGTTTTGTTGGAATATATCGAATTATGTTGGGTTTTGTTGGAATATATCGAATTATGTTGGGTTTTGTTGGAATATATCGAATTATGTTGGGTTTTGTTGGAATATATCCAATTATGTTGGGTTTTGTTGGAATATATCGAATTATGTTGGGTTTTGTTGGAATATATCGAATTATGTTGGGTTTTGTTGGAATATATGGAATTATGTTGGGTTTTGTTGGAATATATCGAATTATGCTGGTTTTGTTGGAATATATCGAATTATGTTGGGTTTTGTTGGAATATATCGAATTATGTTGGGTTTTGTTGGAATATATCGAATAATGCTGGTTTTGTTGGAATATATCGAATTATGTTGGGTTTTGTTGGAATATATCGAATTATGTTGGGTTTTGTTGGAATATATCGAATTATGTTGGGTTTTGTTGGAATATATCGAATTATGTTGGGTTTTGTTGGAATATATCGAATTATGCTGGTTTTGTTGGAATATATCGAATTATGTTGGGTTTTGTTGGAATATATCGAATTATGTTGGGTTTTGTTGGAATATATCGAATTATGTTGGGTTTTGTTGGAATATATCGAATTATGTTGGGTTTTGTTGGAATATATCGAATTATGTTGGGTTTTGAATTACTTTGCGAAAAGACTTGTTGGGGATACGTAGAGGAAATATCGGTAGGTGAGTGTGGGGGGGGGGGTATGTTCGGATGTTTTTGTGTTGTAGATTGATTTGGTGGTGTTATTATAGCATTATGTTGTGCTGTCAATGTGTTATTATCGCATTACGTTATGTTGTGATTATTCAGCTACACTGTACTTGTATTGTATTGAACCTGTTATTATTCGCTTTTCTGGTGACTCGTACTAACAGAACACTTTCAGTGGAGGGGCAGGTAAGGTATGGGTGGGGGGGGGGGGGCTAGAGGGTGGCATCAGTTTCAATGAAGGGGGGAAAACACTTTGGGCCATGTGACTATAAGAAAATTTAATCCTAAAAACTTTTATTTACATTACTGTATTTGATTTTGATAGATTTTTCAAAGATAATTATAATAGTCTCGTCTAGTAATTTATAATTGTTTGACAATTTTTTGTAACGGGTGGTTTAAATAAAAGGAACGCTGCACAAATTATAACATAAACAGCGGGGGTGGTGATGTATTGTTTTATTAATTTAGTGTTATATGGTGTGAGGTGGGGATGCACCGTCTGGCTATTTAACAATTCTGTTTTATTTTCACTATTTTAACAAATGTTGCCACTTGTTAAAATGTTATTTCTGGAACTCGAGGCGCTCTACCATAGAGTGAGATCGATATTTGAAACGTGATCTACAGCTCTTGTTTTGTCAGTTTTGATGATCTATAATTTACACATGTCATTTTTCCAATTGTCTTGTATGTGCAATTCTTTAGTTATGTGGCGGCCTCGTGCGAAGAATATGAGAACGTTTTGTTGTGGGAGGTGGTGGTAGTCAGTGTTTCTTCCAGACTTTGTTCTCCGGGTTGGGAGGATGGGGGGGGGGGGGGCTTTAAATTTTCTGAGGGGGGAGACGGAGCGCCCCCGAAAAGATGCATGGTGGTGACTAATCGTAACGGTTTATGATGACGTTATATGGTGGGGTGGGTCAAGTGTGTGGTCCTTAATGTGTTACATAGTGTGGGCACGATCCTTTAGTACAATTATTTTATGTATTTCTTATATTATGATTACATTATTTTATAATTTTAAAATATATGTAGACGATACAATTAATATTAACATAAAATAAATTGTATATTATTTCTCTCACCATTCTGCTATGTTCATTATTCATTCCCGGTCTTAATCAACAACTTAGAAATTACAATATTTTTTTTACAATCGCCCTCGCCCCCCCCCCCCTCCGCCATAAATTAAAAAAGTACAATAAGAATGTTAATATGTACTATAATAATTGAAATAGCTCCCGACCTGGACGTTTCAAATACACCCCCCCCCCCCCCCTGAGAAAAAAATGTCTAAAAGAAACTCCTCTGGTATTATCCCTGTATTAAACACAAAGCTGACGTGCTTGATAACGCCCCCCCCCCCCCTCTCCCCCTAACCTCGCACCCCCAGGGCTAAGGAACCGACAGACCGGATCCCACGGGCTGAACGAGTTCTCCAGCCGGTCCCACAGCATCCTCACGGTCACGGTCGACTCGGAGACTCAAGCGGAACCGGAAGACGACAATCTTTACGTCACAAAGCGCGGGAAGTTATCGTTCGTTGACCTAGCTGGTATGTTTTGTGTATTTGTATTTGTATTATGTTTATGTGTGTATTTGTATTCGTATTATGTTTTTGTGTGTATTTGTATTTGTAATATGTTTTTGTGTGTATGTTTTTGTGTGTACGTTTTTATGTTAAGAAAACTTTCCAGTTATGTAGATCGAAGCCAACTTCAGTGATTAATAAAATATTTATTCAAGGTATTATTCTAAAACTTGCAAATAAAATTTTAGCCTTATATAAATTGGTTAAAAAGTTGGGGATGTTAAAAACTTGTTTTTGTGATGTTTGAGTACAGATACCAATGTTGTTTCCCGCCTTCTGCCACGTCACCAAACGATATTTTTATCCCCAGGCAGCGAGAAGGTCAGGGACTCAACGTCCACGGGCGGGCCGGGTATGGTGGAGTCCAACAGCATCAACAAAAGTTTGTTAGTTTTAGGTGAGTCTTGGGCTTACAGTGTTAGTTTTAGGTGAGTCTTGTGCTAACAGTGTTAGTTTTAGGTGAGTCTTGGGCTTACAGTGTTAGTTTTAGGTGAGTCTTGTGCTAACAGTGTTAGTTTTAGGTGAGTCTTGGGCTTACAGTGTTAGTTTTAGGTGAGTCTTGGGCTTACAGTGTTAGTTTTAGGTGAGTCTTGGGCTTACAGTGTTAGTTTTAGGTGAGTCTTGGGCTTACAGTGTTAGTTTTAGGTGAGTCTTGGGCTTACAGTGTTAGTTTTAGGTGAGTCTTGGCTTACAGTGTTAGTTTTAGGTGAGTCTTGGGCTTACAGTGTTAGTTTTAGGTGAGTCTTGGGCTTACAGTGTTAGTTTTAGGTGAGTCTTGGGCTTACAGTCTTAGTTTTAGGTGAGTCTTGGGCTTACAGTGTTAGTTTTAGGTGAGTCTTGGGCTTACAGTGTTAGTTTTAGGTGAGTCTTGGGCTTACAGTGTTAGTTTTAGGTAAGTCTTGCACTTACAGTGTTAGTTTTAGGTGAGTCTTGGGCTTACAGTGTTAGTTTTAGGTGAGTCTTGGGCTTACAGTGTTAGTTTTAGGTAAGTCTTGCACTTACAGTGTTAGTTTTAGGTGAGTCTTGGGCTTACAGTGTTAGTTTTAGGTGAGTCTTGGGCTTACAGTGTTAGTTTTAGGTGAGTCTTAGGCTTACAGTGTTAGTTTTAGGTGAGTCTTGGGCTTACAGTGTTAGTTTTAGGTAAGTCTGGGGCTTACAGTGTTAGTTTTAGGTAAGTCTTGGGCTTACAGTGTTAGTTTTAGGTGAGTCTTGGGCTTACAGTGTTAGTTTTAGGGAAGTCTGCTGCTTACAGTGTTAGTTTTAGGTAAGTCTGGGGCTTACAATGTTAGTTTTAGGTAAGTCTGGGGCTTACAGTGTTAGTTTTAGGTAAGTCTTGGGCTTACAGTGTTAGTTTTAGGTGAGTTTTGGGCTTACAGTGTTAGTTTTAGGTAAGTCTGCTGCTTACAGTGTTAGTTTTAGGTGAGTCTTGGGCTTACAGTGTTAGTTTTAGGTGAGTCTTGGGCTTACAGTGTTAGTTTTAGGTGAGTCTTGGGCTTACAGTGTTAGTTTTAGGTAAGTCTGCTGCTTACAGTGTTAGTTTTAGGTGAGTCTTGGGCTTACAGTGTTAGTTTTAGGTAAGTCTGCTGCTTACAGTGTTAGTTTTAGGTGAGTCTTGGGCTTACAGTGTTAGTTTTAGGTAAGTCTTGGGCTTACAGTGTTAGTTTTAGGTGAGTCTTGGGCTTACAGTGTTATTTTTAGGTGAGTCTTGGGCTTACAGTGTTAGTTTTAGGTAAGTCTTGGGCTTACAGTGTTAGTTTTAGGTGAGTCTTGGGCTTACAGTGTTAGTTTTAGGTGAGTCTTGGGCTTACAGTGTTAGTTTTAGGTGAGTCTTGGGCTTACAGTGTTAGTTTTAGGTAAGTCTTGCACTTACAGTGTTAGTTTTAGGTGAGTCTTGGGCTTACAGTGTTAGTTTTAGGTGAGTCTTGGGCTTACAGTGTTAGTTTTAGGTAAGTCTTGCACTTACAGTGTTAGTTTTAGGTGAGTCTTGGGCTTACAGTGTTAGTTTTAGGTGAGTCTTGGGCTTACAGTGTTAGTTTTAGGTGAGTCTTAGGCTTACAGTGTTAGTTTTAGGTGAGTCTTGGGCTTACAGTGTTAGTTTTAGGTAAGTCTGGGGCTTACAGTGTTAGTTTTAGGTAAGTCTTGGGCTTACAGTGTTAGTTTTAGGTGAGTCTTGGGCTTACAGTGTTAGTTTTAGGGAAGTCTGCTGCTTACAGTGTTAGTTTTAGGTAAGTCTGGGGCTTACAATGTTAGTTTTAGGTAAGTCTGGGGCTTACAGTGTTAGTTTTAGGTAAGTCTTGGGCTTACAGTGTTAGTTTTAGGTGAGTTTTGGGCTTACAGTGTTAGTTTTAGGTAAGTCTGCTGCTTACAGTGTTAGTTTTAGGTGAGTCTTGGGCTTACAGTGTTAGTTTTAGGTGAGTCTTGGGCTTACAGTGTTAGTTTTAGGTGAGTCTTGGGCTTACAGTGTTAGTTTTAGGTAAGTCTGCTGCTTACAGTGTTAGTTTTAGGTGAGTCTTGGGCTTACAGTGTTAGTTTTAGGTAAGTCTGCTGCTTACAGTGTTAGTTTTAGGTGAGTCTTGGGCTTACAGTGTTAGTTTTAGGTAAGTCTTGGGCTTACAGTGTTAGTTTTAGGTGAGTCTTGGGCTTACAGTGTTAGTTTTAGGTGAGTCTTGGGCTTACAGTGTTAGTTTTAGGTAAGTCTTGGGCTTACAGTGTTAGTTTTAGGTAAGTCTTGGGCTTACAGTGTTAGTTTTAGGTGAGTCTTGGGCTTACAGTGTTAGTTTTAGGTGAGTCTTGTGCTTACAGTGTTAGTTTTAGGTGAGTCTTGGGCTTACAGTGTTAGTTTTAGGTGAGTCTTGGGCTTACAGTGTTAGTTTTAGGTAAGTCTGCTGCTTACAGTGTTAGTTTAGGTGAGTCTTGGGCTTACCTTTTAGACAATTAGTTTTTATAGTTTTATTTTTTAAAAATGTCAAAATCCACGTCTCTCTCTCTCTCTATCAAACAATTGCACAGGTAACTGTATCTCTCACCTGTGTGATTCCAAGAAACGTCAAGGTCATATCCCGTACAGGGACAGCAAGCTGACCAAACTGTTGTCAGACAGCTTAGGGGGTAATGGTATCACTTTAATGGTGAGTTGAAGGGTTTATGTTAATGTTGTGTTGGGCCGGAGGGGTGGTGGGTATTCGTTTATCTTTAATAATGGATAATGGGATCCCTTTGAGTTTTACGGTAAAGGGGCCAATTTAATTACATGTCGAGGTATTGATGTTACCTTAACAATGAGTTGAGAACAACGGAATACCGCTGATATATTTCCCAACGTTGTCACCAGATTGCCTGCATCACCCCCTCCTCCTCCAACGTGACTGAGACCCTAAACACCTTACGGTACGCCAGTCGGGCGAAGAAGATCAAAACTAAACCCACGGTGAAGATGGTGAGTAGCTTCTGCTTTGGCGTAATAGATGGTGAGTAGCTACTACTTAGGCATACAAGATGGTGAGTAGCTTCTACTTTGGCATACCAGATGGTGAGTAGCTTCTACTTTGGTATTCGATCATTATTGCCATACATAGCTGTGAATCCTGTAACCAGAAAGACTCTACCTCACCTACACCATGGATGGTCTGTAGGTTATTATAGAGTATTGAGAGGTATGGATAGCTTGGACATTATGTTAGTACTGTGATTGTTACGTTAGTGACAGCTTACTGTAGGGACGTTGAGTTGCTACATACAACCTATGCCTACAACATGGTAATAATTTAATTTACAGGGGAGGTAATCCATGTGTCAAAATTAATTACGTCCCTTGTTGATTTAAAAAAATTGTGATTGGTAAAATGTATAATTACAGTTTTTTAAGATTGTTTTGTTTTGCCGGTTGCGACAGTAATCAATAATTGGATTTTATTGATTGATTAGTTTGATTGATTTCTTTATTTTAGGACCCTCGTGAAAAACTCATCTTAAGTCTCAAGAAAGAAGTGAGGATATTACGTCAGGAGAATCACTACCTCCGTCAACAGGTAGGTAGACAGGGATAGTGACGTCAGCCAGTAGGTAGACAGGGACTGTGACGTCAACAGGTAGGTAGACAGGGATAGTGACGTCAGCCAGTAGGTAGATTGGGTGAGTAACGTCAACAGGTAGGTAGACAGGGTCAACGACGGTCCCTGAGATCACCCAGCTCTGATGGGTACCTGACTCACGTTAGGGTAAGTGAAGACGACTGGACATAGTACCAACCACACTATCTCATCATATGCCGAAATCATAGAAACAGGTAAAATTTACTTCGCCTGCCCCATTGACCGCCAGGTTCGAAAGGGTAATTTGACATTTTAATATGGTTAAATATATTTTAGGAATGAAATGCTTACCGCGTACGTCTAGACTGTTACAAAAAAAAAAAAACAACTTCTCTCTTGTTATAATGTAGCTTGACTTCCCGGCCAAACCAAAGGGACAACTGCAAAAAGAAAACGACGAAAAGTTCCGGAAGTTCATGAAGGAGCAGACGCAGAAGGAGACTGGGCTCTACGACATGTTGCAGGAGTACATGATCGAGAACGAGGCTCTCAGGTAACTTCCGGCTACACAATAATTGTTGTGTCCCAGAGGTAACTTCCGGCTACACAATATATTTGTTGTAGATCAGGGATCGGACCTTAAATAGTTTCGAATATGAAACTAAATATTTGATTTTTTTTTCCAGGGCGGAAAACTCGGAGATGCATTCGGTGAAAGAAAGTTCCAGAAGAGAGCAGCAGATTTTGTACAGAGAAAATGAGACCTTAACACGGAGGGTGGAGGAATTAGAGAGGTGAGTGAGACTTGGAGGGTGGTGGAGGTAGAGAGGTGATTGAGACTTGGAGGGTGGGGGAGGTAGAGAGGTGAGTGAGACTTGGAGGGTGGGGGGTAGGGAGGTAAGTGAGACTTGGAGGGTGGGGGAGGTAGAGAGGCGAGTGAGACGGAGGGTGGGGGAGGTAGAGAGGTGAGTGAGACTTGGAGGGTGGGGGAGGTAGAGAGGTGAGTGAGACGGGGGGTGGGAGAGGTAGAGAGGTGAGTGAGACTTGGAGGGTGGGGGAGGTAGAGAGGTGAGTGAGACTTGGAGGGTAGGGGAGGTAGAGAGGTGAGTGAGACTTGGAGGGTGGGGGGTAGGGAGGTAAGTGAGACTTGGAGGGTGGGGGAGGTAGAGAGGTGAGTGAGACGGAGGGTGGGGGGTAGGGAGGTGAGTGAGACGCAGGGTGGGGGAGGTAGAGAGGCGAGTGAGACGGAGGGTGGGGGAGGTAGAGAGGTGAGTGAGACTTGGAGGGTGGGGGGTAGGGAGGTGAGTGAGACTTAGAGGGTGGGGGAGGTAGAGAGGTGAGTGAGACGGAGGGTGGGAGAGGTAGAGAGGTGAGTGAGACGGAGGGTGGGGGAGGTAGAGAGGTGAGTGAGACTTGGAGGGTGGGGGAGGTAGAGAGGTGAGTGAGACTTGGAGGGTGGGGGAGGTAGAGAGGTGAGTGAGACGGAGGGTGGGGGAGGTAGAGAGGTGAGTGAGACTTGGAGGGTGGGGGAGGTAGAGAGGTGAGTGAAACTTGGAGGGTGGGGAGGGTAGAGAGGTGAGTGAAACTTGGAGGGTGGGGAGGGTAGAGAGGTGAGTGAGACTTGAATGGTTGAATGACAAGGGGAGAGAAACTAGAAGCAGTAGCGTAGATTGATGAGATGCTTCTCCTGACCGCACCCAGCAAGACTAAACTACCAATGAAGGTTGAAATAAAAACAGGAAACATGTTAGAACAAAGAAAACAGTGACAGAATTGTAAACAAAATTAATCATTGCTGCTTTTATTTTTAGTTTTTGTGAAAAAAAAAACCCGCAAGTTTCCTTTTAACAGAGCTGTGTGTCATTTGATAATGTTTGTTCACACACTCAAAGTTCCATAGTGAGTGATATTATGACTTAGTGTGTTGAGAGACTATGTGGCCAGTACACAGGTTATCTAAGAGAAACTTGACGTAGAACCTCAACACCAGAGGCGTATCCAGGTTTTCGTTGTAGGGTGAGCGAAAAGAGCAAAAAGAGGCGCCGAATTTATATATATATATATATATATATATATATATATATATATATATATATATATATATATATAATTACTAGCTCATTACTTCGGTATGATGTAAAATAAGTTGATAGTAGCACTCTGAAGAAATAAGAAAAAACACACAATGTAGGCCGACAAAGCAAAAAATGTACCAATCTGAACAAAACAAAAAAAAAATATATACACACACTACAACCAAAAACAATGAACGCAACACAATCTGTTTTGTAATTCTTGTAAAAAAATTTTTTTACATAATAATTCCTGGGACATTAATTAAGACAAGCGAAATAGGGGAAATAACTACTTTCTTAATATAAATATGTATATATCTACACATTTAATTACACATGTCAAAATAAATCAATAATTACTTTAAAGTATAATACAGTTGTTTAACACTATTCGTGTTTACAAACTTTTTTTTGTCTACAATCAGAATTAAATATATTGTCATAATAAATGCTAAAGTATCACAGCATAATGAAAGTTTTTAAAATCAGTGTTGGTATAAAACCACGATTTTCAGTATTTTAGATAAACATTCGGAATAATAGCCTACATTTAGCTAAAGGATCGGTCTTTTATTTCACATCGTACAATTATTAATTGGCTACTGCTTTTTGTGTTTTTTAGACATCATTTTTTTAACATAGTGATCAGGTATGGGTTAGATCACTATATTGCTCACACACCTTTTTACTGGTAATTGCAACAACAATATTCACAGAGTTTTACGTTTAAAAAGTTAATTTTCTGGCGGCATGGTACTTTGGTACACCATTACGCGTTTTCCCCAATGTACTTAACAGATGGGTTCGGGTGGGTTGGGGGGGGGGGGGTCAACTTCATTCACCACTGTCCGGTCACTTTAGGACAATCATCCAACCCAGTGCATACCTAGGTGTGACATTAATGTCGCTCTACACAATTGTGGTGGTGAGGTGTGTGTGTGGGGGGAGGGACGGGGACGGGGACGGGAATAACCAACTCAGAGTGAACATAGCGTCAGTTTTTAGATGACTGTTCTAAACATACATATTCAATTACACATGTATACTGATTCAGAAATAGATTTAAATAAGTAGAAGTGGTATTATGACAATAATTTTCTTTACAGAGGGGTCCATGGGGGGAGGGGGGTTGTAACTGTTTCATATAATTTGTAGTCGTAATCACTATCGCCCAAACTGTCATAATACTACTACTTCATCGTGATGGCGTTGTTGACCTTGTCAAAATTTCCCCCCCCCCCCCCCACCGCTACGCAGTTTGCACATAAGTAAATTTAAATAGAGGTGCCACATCAGTTGTATTTGTGTCTGTATTGTAATTTTAAAAAAAATAATTACACGATTCAAACTGTATATATAAAGTAATGATGTGTGAAGATTTATGTATAATATTTTCTAGATCAATTATTCTTAAGCAAATACATTATACAGTTGCCTTAAACTTAACACTCCTCTTGCCAAGTGGTACTACCCATAGAGGTTTTAAACATTGCATTGTAATGGTTATTTTTAGAATGATAAAATGATACAGCTGTTAATACGTGTTGTAAACGTAGACGCTACTAGACTAGTACAATTATGCTTAAATGCTGCATGAAAAGAAATCTTGTGATTTACATAGACATAGTAAAAAGGTGTGTGAGCAATATAGTGATCTAACCCATACCTGATCACCATGTTAAAAAATGATCTTTAAAGAACACAAAAAGCAGTTGTTAATTAAAAAATGTACGATCTGAACTAAAAGACCGATCTTTTAGCTAAATGTAGGCTATTATTCCGAATGTTTATCTAATATATAGAAAATCGTGGTTTTATACCAACACTGATTTTAAAAAAAACTTTCATTATGCTGTAATACTTTAGTTGTCACAACCGAAAATAATTTTCTAACAAAAATCATTGTTTAAAACTGAGTTTAAAAAGTTTCCAAAAAGGCGCCACTTTGCTGAAAATGGCCAGAGGGGGAGCGGCTGCTCTCCCTACTCCCCCCCCCCCACCCCTGCATACGCTACTGCTCAACACATTCTTGACTTACCCAATGTGTTACCTTGTGTCATGTCGGCAGGCTGATGTCGGAAAATCCTGGCACCTGGGCGCTCTACGACCCCCGGAGACACGACGGTTACGGTCAGCAAGACATATCCCCCCGGGGGTCACCCGTCAATGTTGGATACAACAGTCCGCCCAACCGCTCGAGTGTTGGATACAACAGTCCTCCGAATCGCAACGTGTTTCGTCCTGTAAGTTTTTATTTCCTGACCAGTCAATAAACGGGGTTTGTGGGCAAATCTTTTCTAATGTGACGCCTTATCTTTTCTATTGTAAATAGGCGACGAATGTATGTATATATATATATATATATATATATATATATATATATATATATATATATATATATTTATATATATATATATATATGTATATGTATATATATATATATATATATATATATATATATATATATATATATATATATATATATATATATATATATATACATATTTATATATATAATGTATCAATACCTTAAGTAACGAGAAATGAATATTTGAATACAACAGATTGGTGTCTCTGGTCCAAATGGTGTTGGGCCACCCAAAAATGTATCACCTGTCGCCCACAACCAACCCATGCGGCCCCCTCACAGGTTGTCTGACCACGTGACCAGACCAGCACCCAGGTAAAGTACTCACCTACATATCACGTGCCAATATCGGAGTGGGTATGTCAGTGCCTTCGTTACAAAATTGTAAATACTACTATGTTTCAGTACAAAAAAAATTAATACAGTAAGTGATACACGACAGCACTTTGTTATTACATTTGTATATTCATAGAACAGGAATTTATAGAAAAAGCTCATTATCAATAATAAATACCCATTGGCAAGCAATTAAAATTGTGTAACCAAATTGGCAATTAATTAAAATTGCGTAACCAAATTGGCAATTAATTAAAATTGTGTAACCAAATTGGCAATTAATTAAAATTGTGTAACCAAATTGGCAATTAATTAAAATTGTGTAACCAAATTGGCAATTAATTAAAATTGTGTAACCAAATTGGCAATTAATTAAAATTGTGTAACCATATTGGCAATTAATTAAAATTGTGTAACCAAATTGGCAATTAATTAAAATTGTGTAACCAAATTGGCAATTAATTAAAATTGTGTAACCATATTGGCAATTAATTAAAATTGTGTAACCAAATTGGCAATTAATTAAAATTGTGTAACCAAATTAGCAATTAATTAAAATTGTGTAACCAAATTGGCAGTTAATTAAAATTGTGTAACCAAATTGGCAAGCAATTAAAATTGTGTAACCAAATTGGCAAGCAAGTAAAATTGTGTAACCAAATTGGCAAGCAATTAAAATTGTGTAACCAAATTGGCAATTAATTAAAATTGTGTAACCAAATTGGCAAGCAATTAAAATTGTGTAGCCAAATTGGCAAGCAATTAAAATTGTGTAACCAAATAGGCAAGCAATTAAAATTGTGTAACCAAATTGGCAAGCAATTAAAATTGTGTAACCTAATTAGCAAGCAATTAAAATAGTGTAACCTAATTTGCAAGCAATTAAAATTGTATAATCTAATTAGCAAGCAATTAAAACTGTGTTAACCTAATTAGCAAGCAATTGAAATTGTGTAACCTAATAAGCAAGCAATTAAAATTGTGTAACCTAATTAAAAAGCAATTAAAATTGTGTAATGATCTCTGAAACAAAACATTGCCCACACTCCAGGCCTATCGAGTACGTGGAGACAAACTACAACAACGAACGTACGTCACCACGGCAGCCGGTGGTCGCTAGACAAGGAGGTAAGAACTTTGATTTACATGTAAGAGCTTACATATTCATTTGTCTTACATTGAGTGCTTACATATTCGTTTGTCTTACATTATGTGCTTACATATTCGTTTGTCTTACATTGTGTGCTTACATATTCGTTTGTCTTACATTGTTTGATTACAAAGCCATTTGTCTTATATTGTGTCTGTTTCTACATTCCTAAATAAATTATTGTTTCACTTAATCCTTAACTTACGCAGATTTGTCTACTATTTCCTAGATTTTATATCCTGCATGTATGATAAAGTGTAAATATCTATACCCCCCTTATGATGTTTTTATCATGATAATTCAGTCTCTATGTACATGACACCAGCGGTTAAATAAACCCATGTGTTTTATGTTGTTACATTTTACATTGTGTTGTATGACGTTTTATTCAGTCTGTTTTTACTGAAGTGTTGTAACATTTTTATCTGGCTCATTTGGATTTCTATAGATGGGAGACCCAGGTCAGCCACGTGACATTCAATTTCGGTGTTCTCGTGTTTTTTTTTTTTATTTTAATATTCTCACGATAATAAATGTTGATTTTTCATGTTTTTAAATCTTCTTGTTCTCACGATTTTTAATGTTGATGTTGATGTTTTTAAATTTTAATATTCCCACGATAATAAATGTTGATTGACTCATGTTTTTAAATTATAATGTTCTTACGAGTTCTAATGTTGATGTTCTGATGTTTTTAAATTTTCATGTTCTCACTATAAAAAATGTTGATGTTTTTAAATTTTTAAATTTTTATTTTCTCACGATTTCTAATGTTGATATTTTCATGTATTTTTAAATTTTTATTTTATCACGATTTCTAATGTTAATGTTTTTATGTTTTTAATTTTTTATGTTCTCACGATAAAAAAAATGTTGATTTTCTCATGTTTTTAAATTCTAATGTTCTTACGATGTTTAAAGTTGATGTTCTCGTGAGTTTTGAATTTACATGGTTTTTTCCTTGAGCACAATTTTTTTTATATACGCAAGCATTTTTCAGTGCTTATAATATTATCACTTTTGAATGTACAGCAACTTGAATTCACATTTAGATCTACACATTTTTAAATCTGTGGCTTTTAACGTTAGTTACGTCGCCATCTTTGTGGGCACGATGGTCATCATTTGATGTGTTTACTATTTTTACTGAATTCTTTTCACCAAAATTATTTAGCTAGTATTTTTACTGTCCAACTTTTTATCGCCAAATATTTTACGACCAAATATTTTAAATAAGATTTTCTTTACTTTTTTTTAACCTAATCACACTTTCCGCTCAAACAACTATACCAAAGCTATTTTATCCCCTATTGACTGATAAATATTTTCACCAAAACTATTTTAACCAAAAACATTTTTTAAAGTTTGAATTTTTTTACAATCAGATATGCCTACAATCAAATAATATTACAATGGATTTCAGGAACTATTAAATTTCTTGATACAAACAAATACGTTTTTCCGATAATATTTTTCCAATCGGATATTTTTAAAATAATAAAACAGTTTCACCGTCAAGTAGTTTTCCCATTGTAATCATATGTTTGCCCAAATAAATGAGGTGGGAAATTGTAGCTGAGCATTGACGTATTTCATTAAATCTGTTTTTTTTTAAATTGATCAGTAGATTTACATGCATAATTTTAGCCAGTTGTGAGTTTTAAAATCTTACTGGTCATCAGGTAATACAAGTCGAGCGGGGCGAAAAAAAACTAATGTAATTTTTATTTTGAATATTTTTTTTTTACCATACAACTTGGTGTTTTTTGTTAACAAACACAAATTTGACAGACCTGGTCCAAATTATAGCAATGTTTTTAGTTCTCACTAAATAGACCTTTCAATTTATTTCTACGCCTTTTTTCTGTTTTTAAAATCATTTATTTGATGTGTCTCTCCTTTATGGAGTCTTTAGATTGATTTAATGTTTGTAAAATTGTTTCGCATGATTCTTATTTTTAATTATGTTTCATATTTCGAATTTTTGTATCCATTTTAATTAAAAGAGTGTTTGATGTTAAAAAAATCATTGATATAATCTCCCACACAAAGTTAGCGTCTCATCTTGCCCCACGTGACCTTTGTTTTGGTTTCCATCCACAGTCGTCTCCCATCGTCCACTTGACCGGAAGTTGTCACAGGTATCACAGACAGGTAGGTCATCCTGGGGTATACGCTGCTGTGGTGTAGGAGGGGGGTGCATTGGTGTAGGAGGTGGGGAGGGGTGCATTGGAGTAGGAGGTGGGGTGCATTGGTGTAGGAGGTGGGGGGGGGAGCATGTGTGTAGGAGGTGGGGGTGCATTGGTGTAGGAGCTGGGGTGCATTGGTGTAGGTGGTGTGGGGTGCATTGGTGTAGGTGGTGGGGTGCATTGGTGTAGGAGGTGGGGTGCATTGGTGTAGGAGGTGGGGGTGCATTGGTGTAGGAGCTGGGGTGCATTGGTGTAGTAGGTGGGGGGGTGTGCATTGGTGTAGGAGGTGGGGGGGAGCATGTGTGTAGGAGGTGGGGGTGCATTGGTGTAGGAGCTGGGGTGCATTGGTGTAGGAGGTGGGGTGCATTGGTGTAGGAGGTGGGGGTGCATTGGTGTAGGAGCTGGGGTGCATTGGTGTAGGTGGTGTGGGGTGCATTGGTGTAGGTGGTGGGGTGCATTGGTGTAGGAGGTGGGGTGCATTGGTGTAGGAGGTGGGGGTGCATTGGTGTAGGAGCTGGGGTGCATTGGTGTAGTAGGTGGGGGGGGGGAGCATGTGTGTAGGAGGTGGGGGGGGGAGCATGTGTGTAGGAGGTGGGGGTGCATTGGTGTAGGAGCTGGGGTGCATTGGTGTAGTAGGTGGGGGGGAGCATGTGTGTAGGAGGTGGGGGTGCATTGGTGTAGGAGCTGGGGTGCATTGGTGTAGTAGGTGGGGGGGAGCATGTGTGTAGGAGGTGGGGGTGCATTGGTGTCAGAGGTGGGGGTGCATTTGTGTAGGTAGACACTGCTTCTATATAAATAACTTTAGAAATCTCTATGATAAAATCTCATGCTAACATTAGTTACTAGCAACATTATTAACATTGATAATACTAAATATATGTTTACGTAAATAATCGTTTGTATAAAGCAAGTGGAAACTTGTCATTTTTATCACCAAGCAAATGTTTTAAACATTCTAATTAGAGTGAATGATTGTACCTGTTATAAGCTATTTCTACCCATGTATTCATATTGTTGAGTTCAATATACTGGGTAAGTTTTACAAAAAGTTGTTCCACTATAAGCAGAAAGTTTTTTCTCCAACAGAACTGAACGAGCTGCTGCGGAAAGATCTGGAAGATTTGGACGGGGAGATAGAGCAGCAGACGAGAATAGCTCACACGTCACGTGGTGTTCCTACAGCCAATCACAGATGATTTGGGCCGTTTGTTTTTGTTACATGTGTAAAAATGTTACGATGTTGTGTTACCTTGTGAGTTGTAGTTGCAAGTTGATGTTTGTGAGTTGTAGTTGCAAGTTGATGTTTGTGAGTTGTAGTTGCAAGTTGATGTTTGTGAGTTGTAGTTGCAAGTTGATGTTTGTGAGTTGTAGTTACAAGTTGATGTTTGTGAGTTATAGTTACAAGTTGATGTTTGTGAGTTATAGTTGCAAGTTGATGTTTGTGAGTTGTAGTTGCAAGTTGATGTTTGTGAGTTGTAGTTGCAAGTTGATGTTTGTGAGTTGTAGTTGCAAGTTGATGTTTGTGAGTTGTAGTTGCAAGTTGATGTTTGTGAGTTGTAGTTACAAGTTGATGTTTGTGAGTTTTAGTTACAAGTTGATGTTTGTGAGTTGTAGTTACAAGTTGATGTTTGTGAGTTGTAGTTGCAAGTTGATGTTTGTGAGTTGTAGTTGCAAGTTGATGTTTGTGAGTTATAGTTGCAAGTTGATGTTTGTGAGTTGTAGTTGCAAGTTGATGTTTGTGAGTTGTAGTTGCAATTTGATGTTGCTGAAATGACGAGATCAGTTTGTACTGATGAGTGTGTGTTGTGATAATAATTTGTTGACATTTTGTGATATCAATGTTTAACAACAGATGCGGGGTTACTGTGATAACAATTGTTAACAATTCATTCACGGAAATGCTTGTTACTCAAAGAATGTGCGAATGGCAATTTGTGTTTCTGTTAAAATGTTAATACTCATCTTAGTTTTAGTAAGAGGTTGTAGATTAACTTAAGGCAAAATCGCTGTATACAATGAGAAAACTAAAAAAAAAACTTCTGAAATTGAAAACCAGTTAACTTCATTCTAAGCTAAAAGCTAAAAAAAAACTTGTACTAATTATATATTTTAAAATAGCTTTAGTTAGTTGTTAATCTGAGAATAAAACTGACTTCTTTACACAATTTAAACGTGTACAAAAATTATCGTGCTAATACAGATAGCTTTTGGGACGGCGTGGCCTAGCGATAGAGCGTTAAACTGCTAACCCAAAAGTTTCGAGTTCGAATCTGGGTTCAAGTCAGTAGAACGTCCCTGAGTCCACCCAGATCTGATGGGTGCCTAACTCACGTTAGGGAAAGTACAGGCGGCCGAGGTCACAGAAACAGATGAACTCTACTTCATTTCCCCCATGGACTGTCAGGTTCAAATAGGGAACTTTCCATTTTTTTGCTAAAAAGTTTCAGAAAGCCCAGATGTCACATTAAATATCTTAAATATTTTAATTTATTTACTTTATCATATAATGTATTCGTCTGGCATTGTTATACAACGTGTGTCATACATTGTTATATAATTGTATACATATAATATACACGTTTTACATTGTTATAAATTGTATACATGTATACAAAATGTATATGAACATTCTAATATTTTCTTGATGTAAATGTAATGACAGCCATGCTTTAATGTAACAAAGAGCGGATTTATTTTGTTAACGACTTGGTCAAAGACAGAGCCGCTAAAAACCGAGTCCGATGGAGAGGTGTGGTTGCAGCCCCTTGCTCCCCTAGAGAGGCGTGGCTTCAGCCCCTTGCTCCCCTGGAGAGGTGTGGTTGCAGCCCCTTGCTCCCCTGGAGAGGCGTGGCTTCAGCCCCTTGCTCCCCTGGAGAGGTGTGGTTGCAGCCCCTTGCTCCCCTACAGAGGCGTGGCTTCAGCCCCTTGCTCCCCCGGAGAGGTGTGGTTGCAGCCCCTTGCTCCCCTGGAGAGGTGTGGCTTCAGCCCCTTGCTCCCCTGGAGAGGTGTGGTTGCAGCCCCTTGCCCCCCTACAGAGGCGTGGCTTCAGCCCCTTGCTCCCCTGGAAAGGTGTGGCTTCAGCCCCTTGCTCCCCTAGGGGCCATAAAAATGACGTGACCAAAGAAAAGACAATGAATGAGATGAACACACAATTTGTAGTTCTGAGAAAACTTTCTGGTTTGTATGTGATGAAGTGTATGACTCATTATTTTTTTTGTTATCATAAAGTAATCTAAAGTCAGGTGCATAAATCATATACTCCCATTTGACTAATTATGTGATATGTACTTATGTTTTGTCTGAAAACATCTTATATAAATATTATGTTGCCATTTACACATTCCAATTGAAAACAAACATATCACGCAACACAAATGTTGTTTTATACTTAATCTAATGACGTAGTGATGTCCACACGATAATACATTTATTTATAAACAGATGTTATTAGTTATTTTAGTGTTATTTTTTGTTGTGTTTGTTGTGTATTTGTTGTGTGTTTGTTGTGTGTTTGTTGTGTGTTTGTTGTGTGTTTGTTGTGCGTTCGTTGTGTATCCGTTGTGTTTGTTGTGTGTTTGTTGTGTGTTTGTTGTGTGTTTGTTGTGTGTTTGTTGGGTATCCGTTGTATTTGTTGTGTGTTTGTTGTGTGTTTGTTGTGTGTCCTCAGGTGTGCCACCAGGTGTTCTAGTTTGTAGCCACGTTTATGTGTTTGTTTTCTCAAATTCCTCAGAAGATCAAACGCGTGGCCGTGTGACCGCCTACCTTAAAGAGAGCATTGCTTGTCATGTTCTGATATATCTGTCCATGTATTCTCTTATCTGTATTTGTTCTTTGCTCATGTGTGTTCTTTTTGCGTGCCGAGTGTTTGCTCTTACGACTGATAATCCAAATCATATCCAAGTCACTACATGGAAAATAAGTTTAAATTTTTAAAATTTATTTTAAGAAAAACAATCGGTGCATAATTTTCTGAACGTTGTCGATCTTACAAACGTCAAGTTTATCCATCCATCAAATATTGTCATTAACATCCAATATTGTCAGTTAACTAAATTATACTTTGGACAAAAAGTCAACGAATGCAGTGAGAAATGACACAAGAATTACTGACGTAGTACTCAATTTAATTGTTACAATAAACAAAAAAGCGAAACAAATATAGGGGACAACAAGTCTGTATGTACAGTAAATAGAGTCGGTTACATAACAATAGAAAACATGTTGTATGCGACGGTAGGTGTATAGACACTAAATGTCAAATCTGAGGATAGGAAACATCATTCAGACAGATTATAACGTTAAAATAGCAATCATTCAAACAGACAATAACGTTAAAAATTGACAAACATTCAAATATATTATAACATTAAAACTAATAATCATTCAGAATATACCGTTAAAATTAGCTATCATTCTGAATATAAAGTTATAATTAGCAATAATTTAGAATATAAAGTTAAAATGTGTAATCTTCAAACTTGTTGCAACTTTAAACTTGACAATTATTCAGAATATAACGTTAAAATTGACGCTTATTCAAATATATTATAACAGCGAAACTGACAACCATTCAAACAGATTATAAATTTAAAATAAAGAATCAATTTAAACAGATAATTAAAAAAGTATCAGTTATTTTAAAATGTATATTTTAAATACTTAAAATCATACAAACCGTGTTGGCTTATGAGTACTGAAATGTTCAGTTTGTTTTTAAAATTATTTACATATATACACCTTGGTATATACACTAAACAATGTATGTACTTTAACTTTTTAATAACCCTAATCAAAAGGAAATGTTATGGTTGGGGTTAGGTTAAGGGTTAGCGAATTCCTAACGAAAGTACTTTATTGATTTCATATATAATAAGTATCCTTGAAAGACCGATATTTATCATGCGGTGGGGGGTTATGTTGGGGAGGGGATATACTTGGGAGTAAGTGTCCGGGTAGGGGGTCGTGTTAATATCTTAGAGCCAGATCCAGTATAGTTTGTTTAATCCAAACTCCTTGGGCTAACAGTTGTGACAAGTTTCTCTTCATCGTATAAAGCCCTCAATTTGCCCCGATGTAGCCCCTCTATGTTAGCTACATCTAGCTAGTTTAGCCCTGGGATTATAGCCCCCCTTTATTGTAGCCCCTTTTTGTAGCCCGTTTTAGCCCATTGGCTTTAGCCCGACTGGTGAATGCTCCAACAATGACGTCAGCTTTAGGCTGTATGCAGTGGCGTAGCGAGATCGGGTGTCACCAGGTGCGGCACTTAATGGTGTCACCCCCGTAAATGGTGTCACCCGTAAATGGTCCGCACCCCCGCTCCCCCCCCCCCCCCTTCGCTACGCCTCTGTCTGTATGCGCACGTTAGCGCAATGCAATATTTTGAGTTTACTTCCATTCAAGAATAGTCTAACAATGCTATCGTCTATTGCTTCGTGATTGTGCGTCTGAAATCAATAGAAATAATTTTTTTTCAAAGAGTAATTAGTAATTAGGATTAATACAAAATAAAGAAGCGAGGATAAAACTACAATATAAATTGAAAAACACACACAGTAGCAGAATGTAACAGTAAGTTTGTATCAAACTAAAACAAAGTCAAATCAAACAATGTTCTATGTACAAGGTAATCATAAGAACACATTGGATTGTTGGTATTTGGAGTTGTTCAGAGATCTCAAATTAATTGAATGCGTGTGTTGATACATAGCAACATGACATGCATTTATGCAGGTATTTACACTACAGTTAATGCTATGAATAACCCAGCAGCTAGCTGTGAAGTTGAATCATACAGCTAATGACGCTAGCTGTGAAGTCGTATTCTGCAGCTAATGACGCTAGTTGTGGAGTCGTATTCTGCAGCTAATGACGCTAGTTGTGGAGTCGTATCCTGCAGCTAATAACGCTAGTTGTCAAGTCGTATTCTGCAGCTAATGACGCTAGTTGTCAAGTCGTATTCTGCAGCTAATGACACTAGCCGAGGAATCATATCCTGCAGCTGACGCTAGCTGTGGAGTCGTATCCTGCAGTTGACGCTGTTCTGAATATGCTGAAACCTCCCATTCGTTATGGTTAAAGGCACATGTTGTTTCAGCTGAACATCAAGTAATCGAGAATTGTGTAGACTCATGTTGATATGCAGCAAATACTGGATATGTATGACTCGCATAGTGACCAATGTCCTGTCAAACACAGGAGACGAAGTACAATATCACAAGAGACAAGGTACAATATCCCAGGAGACGAGGTACAATATCCCAGGAGACGACGTTGGCTACAATATCCCAGGAAACGAGGTACAATATCCTAGGAGACGAGGTACAATATCCCAGGAGACGACGTTGGCTACAATATCCCAGGAGACAATTTCATATATGCAGACAAATTTATCCTAGTTCTGACAGAAGATATTTTTTTAAACAGTTACAATATATCGTCAGATATAAAGAAAATTATTACTTTCTAAAATCTAGTTTTTAAAAAAACAAAACAAAGATTGCTTGTTCTAAATAACTCTGCCAGTTACACATTAGTCGTGACAATATATAACATTTTTAAAATTAAAAATTGACTATATTTTTATTTACAAAAATAAAATAAAATAATAATTACACAACACGCAATCCATAGGCCTACAGTGTAAAATAAACACAATCAAATGAACTTTAATTACAGATTACCCATGTAAGAAGATTTGAAGCACACGCAGATGAGTATGTTAACTTTCAATGATTTTAAAAATACATCGCTTTAATATTAAGATAATGCATTGCTTTTTAAGACCCACTTATGTACATCATGTTTTATTATAAGATATGTCAGGTAGTCTGGTAGTTTAACGTGACCTTGGTCAGTTGGTTTTCAAACCAATACAGCTGGGATACATCTTCTGACCTTTGACCTAATTAGGCCATTGATCAATAAAGTAATCAATAAAACAGTACACTTTTGATCAGGGTTCGAACCTTGGACGAAGCGAATTGAATGTTGATAGCTGACAAATGTCTTCCAAAATCTGAAGTCCGATAACTTGTTTGGTGCTGTGAATTCTGGTGGCTAATTTTGTTCTGAGTTTAAATGTTGTACACCTGTTTTAGAAGACGTTGGTGGGAGGGAGGGGGGATATCCAGGTTTGTTGTGGTGTTGGGTGTGGAGTTGTAGCAGTTGGGTAGATGATCTTAGATCATAACACACAATGTTACGGCATTTGGTGAGTCCATAGTTTGCTGTAGCAGGTAGTTAGATGGCCACATCCTGTAAGACATTGTGTTGGGCTATTTGGTGATTCCATAACGTCATACACTATTGCGATATCAGATAGTTTATTACGATCTGGAGCAACGATATTTGTCCCCCTTGGTATTGTCTATGATATAAACTATGTTCAAACACGGAAGAACGGAATCAGCCATATCCGGTAACGACGTTCTAAAAAAATCTCTTCCTTTTGACTTTTATTTGCTGCCAAAAACGATTTTTTGACATTTGAATGGGATATGTTCTATCCTTCTAGTGGGTGATGTTTTACACGCTGTGATATAGCGCCTGCTGTGTTGTGGTATAGACGCACCACTCGTGGTGTTGTGGTGGAGGAGATGACAGCCATACCTCCAGCTTAGATGCGGATCAGGTCTAGAGAGTTGATGACTTCTTCCTCTTCTTCGTCGTACTCGTCTTCCGCCTGTCTGGGTTTAACGACCGGCTCGTCGTCGTCGATGGAGGTCTCGAGGATGACGCGAGGCTGACCGTTCCTGCCTCCCACGGCAGACATCTCCATGGTAACTGGGGGGAGAAAGGCAGGAAGTGACGTCAGAACTAGTTTGTGGTTAGTGGAGTTGTTACGGTAGGGACTGGTAGGTTAGGGTTAAAGATAGAGCTTGGTTTATTAAGTGGTGAGTAGTGTTGTTATATTTACGGTAGGGACTCGTGTTAGTATTAGAGATATTGTTTGGTTTATGGGTACCAGATGTGATATTGAAACCCTAAAGAAGGTCAGAATCGTATAGTAAAAGAAACTGCGTTACTATCTACATTTTATATTTGCCCGAGAATAAAAGGTCTAAATGTGATGATGTAACTTGAAAGACACAGATGATTAGTCACACATAAAACTAAAACAAGTCTCAGCGCTAACTAACCCATCTGTTCTTTATTAGCTCCAACACTAGTTGCGTTAGCCTCAATGACACATACAATTTTTTAAAGTTTTAGTTAAGTCATAGGTTTGATATTAAATTAGGCTTTTAAAAGTTAACGATATTTCATCGCAGGTCATTGGTATATCATCTTATGTTTTACTAAGTCATTGGCAAATTATCCTAGGTTCAAATAACTCATTAGCAAATGAACTCAGATTTTTACTGAGTCATTGGCATATCATTTCAGATTTTACTTAGTCATTGGTAAAACATCTTAGGTTTTATAAATTCCAACGATGTAGCCATCAACTAACGCTAACAAAAAAGAAGATAATTTTACCAGAATTTTGGTGAGGTATTTCTTTGACGTGGTTGACGTCACTGAACATGACCTTGTTGGTTTCACTGACGTCATTCTTGTTGCTGGGCAGGTTGATGTCGTCTGTCTCAATGTGCACGGACGGGGGGTTGTGGTTGGGTCGGCATGACCTCTCGCTCGAGTGGTCAGACTGGTCAAGGACGAGCCGCTTCCGGCAGTGGTCCCAGGTGTTGAGGGCGTGGACAAACGAGACGAGGGACAGGATCAGGAGCAGCACGTGCGCCTGGGTGTGACGGGATGGGGGGGGGGGAGGTTGTAAGTACTTCAGGAATGATTGGACGTGTACGCATGAACGAGAATGTGTATATGTTTACATGTTTACAGACTTGTAGGTATAAACATACACAAACAGTATATTATATATGTATATACATATATATATAATATATATATATATATATATATATATATATATATATATATATATATATATATGTATGTATATACATATAAGTGAGTGTGTTTGTGTGTGTGTGTGTGTTTATGTAACTAGAACATACCGGCAGCATGCTGTATTTTTTCACCAAAAATGTCCACACCGGAAACTGAAAGGCTGCAATAACAGCGCTGACTGCGCATGTCAAGCCGTACAACTTGCCCAAATGTTGGTGATTGAAATGTCTGGAGATGGAAAATAAAAAGTTAGAAACCCTTGGATGGACGCAAAAACACTAGGGCGGTATTGTCAGGTGGTTTCTTTCTTTAATGTTTTGTCGTCAGGGTAAAAATGTGTGGTTGTGTGTGGTTGTGTGGTTGTTTTTTGCGCTGTCTGTCTCAAAGTGTTAAATTGTTGGTAGTGATTGAGATTTGTGGTGTGTGGTTAAGGTTTTGATGTGTGAGGTTGGTAGTGGTTGTCAGTGTGTGAGTGATAGTTGATGTCGATGTGTGTGGTTGTCAGTGTTGACTGGTGTTGATGAGTGTGGTTGTGGGGGTTCAAAAGTTTTGATGTGGGTGGTTGTAGGGGTTGATGTGTGATGTTGTGGGGGTTGATGTTTGATCTTTTGGGGGTTGACTGGTTTCGGTGTGTGAGGTTGTGGGCGTTGATGTGTGAGGATGTGGGGGTTGATGTGTGTGGTTGTGGGGGTTGATGTGTGATGTTGTGGGGGTTGACTGGTTTTGATGTGTGAGGATGTGGGGTTTAATAGTTTTGATGTGGGTGGTTGTGTGGGTTGATGTGTGAGGTTGTGTGGGTTGATGTGTGATGTTGTGGGGTTGACTGGTTTTGATGTGTGAGGATGTGGGGTTTAATAGTTTTGATGTGGGTGGTTGTGTGGGTTGATGTGTGAGGTTGTGTGGGTTGATGTGTGATGTTGTGGGGTTGACTGGTTTTGATGTGTGAGGATGTGGGGGTTGATGTGTGTGGTTGTCATTGTAGTGTTTGATGCTCATATTTTTATGAGTTGCGAGTACTTGTAAACATTTTCCAAGACACGAGATTAAAACCTTCGGCTTGTACGACCTGTATTACCCCTTTGTCTACCCAACACAAAGTTTCTAAATCTAGAACCACGACTTAGGCTTAGGAAATGCATTGAAGGACGCGTACTACTTTGTCAGGAGAAGATCTTTCAAGATCCTCTAAGACATGTAAATCCTGGTTATCCCGGTGGCCAAATCTTGTTTTCCTTGGCCAGATCTGGGGCCACGTTACTGGCCAGCTGGGTAAATCACATTCTTGTTGAAGCCTCACCGTGGGCCCAAAGTGTGAATTGAATCAGCCCAAAAACACATGGCCGGCGTGAAGACATGAGCGGCGAGAGAAACGAGATTAGCGGCAGATCAATGGGGGCTAAGAATAATATTAGGCCAGGTTTTTTCCCCGTGTTCGGCCAAGTTTTCTTGCCAAAACAAAATTCAGTTTATTCCGGAATTTTTAAACACATATTTTCATTTAAAAGTATTTACGCTAAAAGAGTTTTAAGGTTATTTGATAATTTTAACAAATGTTTTTAGCTATAAAGATATAAAGGTCTTATTCATTTCCAAGTTTCCAACAAAGATTTGATGTAAATTGTGATGCGAAAGGTTATTAATCTAAAACACTTAAGATTGAGTAACATAATATATTTTTTTTATTTATTCGAAAAATTCTTAGAGACGTGGCTAGAGGAAGTTTCCAATGGACTGGTGTCGGGAATGTTCTGAGGACGAGTGTCAGTTTTCCTATTGGTGGTGTCTGCAGACGTCCTCCTATTACAGATGAATGTTACTTTAAGGTGCCTGCTACTTACAGCGACCTACTACTTACAGCGACCTACAACTTACAGGGACCTACAACTTACAGGTGCCTACTACATACAGGTGCATGTTACTTACAGCGACCTACACCCTACAGGGACCTACTACTTACAAGGACCTACTACTTACAAGGACCTACTACTTACAAGGACCTACTACTTACAGGTGCCTACTACTTACAGGGACCTACTACAGGGACCTACTACTTACAGGGACCTACTACTTACAAGGACCTACTACTTACAGGTGCCTACTACTTACAGGGACCTACTACAGGGACCTACTACTTACAGGGACCTACTACAGGGACCTACTACCTACATGGACCTACTACCTACAGGGACCTACTACAGGGACCTACTACTTACAGGGACCTACTACAGGGACCTACTACGTACAGCGACCTACAAATCACAGGGACCTACTACCTACAGGGACCTACTACCTACAGGGACCTACTACGTACAGGGACCTACAACTCACAGGGACCTACTACGTACAGGGACCTACTACTTACAGGGATCTACTACTTACAGGTGCATGATGAAGGCGCACATGGTGGTCTGTGTAAAGACCTTGTGAAGGACGTTGAAGAGGGTCGAGATGGCCTTGGATGACCTCTCCTCCAGCATGTCCACGCCCAGCTCCACCACGGCCAGCAGTGACGTCAGCACAATGGCGGGCACGATCCGCTGCATCTGCTGTGTGGCTGGCGTTGTACCTGGTGGGACACAGGGGGGGGGGTGAGATTGACGACATGCTTATAGGTGTAGATACCTATACACAGTGGCGTAGGCAGGGGGGGGGGTTAGGGGGGGGGTCATAAACCCCCCCATAGACCCCTCGGTATATATATATATATATATATATATATATATAAAGTATGAGGGGGGGGGGGGGAAATTGAAATTTTGAGGGGGGGGGGGGGTGCAAATCGAAAGTTTGTCCCCGGGTAAAAATTGGAACCCCCCCCCCCCCCCGTTGAGACGATCCCGGCTACGCCACTGCGTATACACATCAGTGTTACATGTATATAAACTTACACATTTGTGTTAGATGAAAGTAAATATACACATAAATTTTACATGCCCATACACTCGGTACAAAAAGAAGAGATTGTAAAGCGTATCGTTCATACACATTTTTTCTACAAGAACGCCACCCCAGAGTTCTAAACGTCTGTGGTTCAAGTAGGAGAGCCTAGAACAGTTGAACTAACGTCCCAGATACTGACTGTAATAACTGAGTACCCTACTCGTCTAATTAAACTAATTAAAGTCACTGAATTTAAGAACACTCGAGGAATCAGATCTCGTTGATTCGAATCCTTGAATTAAAGTTATTAGATTTAACTTTTAATGAATAAAACCTCATTTAATCTCATTAAATCGAATTTTTGCACAAACTATTGATTAGAGTCCCCAGCTACTGAATAAGTATTCCAGTTATAGACTAAAGGGTCCTAGGACCTTTGACCACAGGTGCTTTGACCATAGGGGGTTTGACCATAGGGGGTTTGACCAAAGCGGAGCTTTGACCATAGGGGCTTTGACCATAGGGGGTTTGACCACAGCGGGCCTTTGACCATAGCGGTGCTTTGACCATAGGGGATTTGATCATAGGGGGTTTGACCATAGGGGGTTTGACCACAGGTGTTTTCTCAGCAGAGGGTCTTTGATCACAGGTGGTCTATCAACGGGTGTTTGATCACAAGCGCTGTGTCCGGCTTTGATCATAGGCGTTTTGTCCACATAGGGTCTTTGATCTCAGGTGTTTTGTTTCCAGTTGAAACTTGGAATCAAATGCACGCGATTGGCGATGGTGTAGCACGAACAAATAACATTTGTGAAAGATGGCATTACAGTCTTCAGTCTCTCCTCCAATGTAGTCACCCAACAATGTGGCGTTTCCTTGAAGGTCTACAGATGGACTGCACACGGCAAAAGACAACTTTCTTGCAAGGTGTCGCAGAGCAAGCTACCCAGCTGAGAAGCGATACAAGATGCTGCACGAAAAAAGTACAACGTGCTGTCCAGACATATGGTCAAACAGATGTACTGACATATTTGCGTGCTATAGCACATCTGTCAATTAGTTAACCATTTTATGTATTACATCTTTGACTATATTGTTGGCAAGTTTTGTATCATTTTTATCCTTTATATATGCTATGTATTTTCAAGTAGATCTATAATATTTATTTGTGAAACTTGTTATATGTCGCATGTGACCTACTTAGGTCGAGTCAGGTTCCATTTTTATTTTGACATTGTATAATACCTTATATGGATTGATGGTGCAACTACCGGGGTTTTTCCACTGTCTTATTAAGGGTGTCTAGGACCCAGAAATTTTCCATTAAGATCTGATTGATTGATTCTGATCAGATGACCATCCCAACCAATGGCTACATGAGTTGAGGATAACCTCCCCTGTTGCATAAGTCTTTAACTGCACCGCACACTCGCAACACGTGGCAGTCTACCTTGATCAAACGGTCTATTAAGACCAGGCCGTCCATATTGTCCGGCAATAGATTCTGACCATTTGAACGTGAGAGAACTTAAGTCCTGTGTGTGCTATGCTTTCTTAAGTTGTTTTAGTCTTCTAGTATAATATTACTTGTCGCCAAGTGATTCATGAAGCTATAGCAGTGTTGTGTGACCTGTGGCTATTTTTATACAGTGTTGAAATCTGTGATAGTGTTTTTTCTTACGCTTTGTAAGTTGGGTTTTATTATTTTATAAATTAAATATTTTATCTAGTTTAACCTTGTGTTCTGCCACAACTGTGTTCGCTTATTAAAGGTTGTATGCAGATTGGATGAGTGTTAACTTCAATAGTATCACTAGTTTTCCCTAGGCGTCGAATTCGAGCCCTAGTGTGTTGTTGAGTTAGTGTTCATTCATTTAGGCTGTAAGTCATTTGCATATAACCCCGAAAAAAGAATCCGGGGACGTTCACCATCTATCTGGCTGGTAGATAGGTAAACGTTACACGCATTATTTGTGTTTCATTTATATTTAAAATAAATCTATGAGGCCTAGCACCAGCCTTTATAGTTCTTGTCTTTTTTTTAAATACATGTTAATTTCTATTAACGTACTCTCAGGAAACATGTATAAAATCGTGTTAATTGTATCACACCTATGATCAAAGCCGGACACAGCGCTTGTGATCAAACACCCGTTGATAGACCACCAGATATTGTCTAAACACTTCTCCAGATATTGACTAGAAACTGCAGATATTCCCCCACCGACCGCTATATACTAGAACTGGCGTAGTGCCGGTCTATCAGGACCCCTAGAACTGATGACTTACCCAGTTCCCTGGCGTATTGCCGGTCTAACCCCCTAGAACTGATGACTTACCCAGTTCCCTGGTGTAGTGCCATGACTTACCCAGTTCCCTGGCGTAGTGCCATGACTTACCCAGTTCCCTGGCGTTGTGCCGGTCTATCAGGACCCCTTAGAACTGATGACTTACCCAGTTCCCTGGTGTAGTGCCATGACTTACCCAGTTCCCTGGCGTAGTGCCGGTCTATCAGGACCCTCTAGAACTGATGACTTACCCAGTTCCCTGGCGTATTGCCGGTCTAACCCCCTAGAACTGATGACTTACCCAGTTCCCTGGTGTAGTGCCATGACTTACCCAGTTCCCTGGCGTAGTGCCGGTCTATCAGGACCCTCTAGAACTGATGACTTACCCAGTTCCCTGGCGTATTGCCGGTCTAACCCCCTAGAACTGATGACTTACCCAGTTCCCTGGTGTAGTGCCATGACTTACCCAGTTCCCTGGCGTAGTGCCATGACTTACCCAGTTCCCTGGCGTTGTGCCGGTCTATCAGGACCCCTTAGAACTGATGACTTACCCAGTTCCCTGGCGTTGTGCCAGTCTATCAGGACCCCCTAGAACTGATGACTTACCCAGTTCCCTGGCGTAGTGCCGGTCTAACCCCCTAGAACTGATGACTTACCCAGTTCCCTGGCGTTGTGCCGGTCTATCAGGACCCCCTAGAACTGATGACTTACCCAGTTCCCTGGCGTAGTGCCGGTCTAACCCTCTAGAACTGATGACTTACCCAGTTCCCTGGCGTAGTGCCGGTCTATCAGGACCCCCTAGAACTGATGACTTACCCAGTTCCTGGCGTAGTGCCGGTCTATCAGGACCCCCTAGAACTGATGACTTACCCAGTTCCCTGGCGTAGTGCCGGTCTAACCCCCTAGAACTGATGACTTACCCAGTTCCCTGGCGTAGTGCCGGTCTAACCCCCTAGAACTGATGACTTACCCAGTTCCCTGGCGTATTGCCGGTCTAACCCCCTAGAACTGATGACTTACCCAGTTCCCTGGCGTAGTGCCGGTCTATCAGGGCCCCTGATGACTTACCCAGTTCCCTGGCGTAGTGCCGGTCTATCAGGACCACCTAGAACTGATGACTTACCCAGTTCCCTGGCGTAGTGCCGGTCTATCAGGACCCCATAGAACTGATGACTTACCCAGTTCCCTGGCGTAGTGCCGGTCTATCAGGACCCCCTAGAACTGATGACTTACCCAGTTCCCTGGCGTAGTGCCGGTCTATCAGGACCCCCTAGAACTGATGACTTACCCAGTTCCCTGGCGTAGTGCCGGTCTATCAGGGCCCCTGATGACTTACCCAGTTCCCTGGCGTAGTGCCGGTCTATCAGGACCACCTAGAACTGATGACTTACCCAGTTCCCTGGCGTAGTGCCGGTCTATCAGGACCCCATAGAACTGATGACTTACCCAGTTCCCTGGCGTAGTGCCGGTCTATCAGGACCCCCTAGAACTGATGACTTACCCAGTTCCCTGGCGTATTGCCGGTCTAACCCCCTAGAACTGATGACTTACCCAGTTCCCTGGTGTAGTGCCATGACTTACCCAGTTCCCTGGCGTAGTGCCATGACTTACCCAGTTCCCTGGCGTTGTGCCGGTCTATCAGGACCCCTTAGAACTGATGACTTACCCAGTTCCCTGGCGTTGTGCCGGTCTATCAGGACCCCTTAGAACTGATGACTTACCCAGTTCCCTGGCGTAGTGCCGGTCTATCAGGGCCCCTGATGACTTACCCAGTTCCCTGGCGTTGTGCCAGTCTATCAGGACCCCCTAGAACTGATGACTTTCCCAGTTCCCTGGCGTAGTGCCGGTCTAACCCCCTAGAACTGATGACTTACCCAGTTCCCTGGCGTTGTGCCGGTCTATCAGGACCCCCTAGAACTGATGACTTACCCAGTTCCCTGGCGTAGTGCCGGTCTAACCCCCTAGAACTGATGACTTACCCAGTTCCCTGGCGTAGTGCCGGTCTATCAGGACCCCCTAGAACTGATGACTTACCCAGTTCCCTGGCGTAGTGCCGGTCTATCAGGGCCCCTGATGACTTACCCAGTTCCCTGGCGTAGTGCCGGTCTATCAGGACCACCTAGAACTGATGACTTACCCAGTTCCCTGGCGTAGTGCCGGTCTATCAGGACCCCATAGAACTGATGACTTACCCAGTTCCCTGGCGTAGTGCCGGTCTAACCCCCTAGAACTGATGACTTACCCAGTTCCCTGGCGTAGTGCCGGTCTAACCCCCTAGAACTGATGACTTACCCAGTTCCCTGGCGTAGTGCCGGTCTAACCCCCTAGAACTGATGACTTACCCAGTTCCCTGGCGTAGTGCCGGTCTATCAGGACCCCATAGAACTGATGACTTACCCAGTTCCCTGGCGTAGTGCCGGTCTAACCCCCTAGAACTGATGACTTACCCAGTTCCCTGGCGTAGTGCCGGTCTAACCCCCTAGAACTGATGACTTACCCAGTTCCCTGGCGTAGTGCCGGTCTAACCCCCTAGAACTGATGACTTACCCAGTTCCCTGGCGTAGTGCCGGTCTATCAGGACCCCCTAGAACTGATGACTTACCCAGTTCCCTGGCGTAGTGCCGGTCTATCAGGATCCCATAGAACTGATGACTTACCCAGTTCCCTGGCGTAGTGCCGGTCTAACCCCCTAGAACTGATGACTTACCCAGTTCCCTGGCGTAGTGCCGGTCTAACCCCCTAGAACTGATGACTTACCCAGTTCCCTGGCGTAGTGCCGGTCTAACCCCCTAGAACTGATGACTTACCCAGTTCCCTGGCGTAGTGCCGGTCTATTAGGACCCCCTAGAACTGATGACTTACCCAGTTCCCTGGCGTAGTGCCGGTCTAACCCCCTAGAACTGATGACTAACCCAGTTCCCTGGTGTAGTGCCATGACTTACCCGGTTCCCTGGCGTAGTGCCGGTCTATCAGGACCCCCTAGAACTGATGACTTACCCAGTTCCCTGGTGTAGTGCCATGACTTACCCAGTTCCCTGGCGTAGTGCCGGTCTATCAGGACCCCCTAGAACTGATGACTTACCCAGTTCCCTGGCGTAGTGCCGGTCTAACCCCCTAGAACTGATGACTTAACCAGTTCCCTGGCGTAGTGCCGGTCTAACCCCCTAGAACTGATGACTTACCCAGTTCCTGGCGTAGTGCCGGTCTATCAGGACCCCCTAGAACTGATGACTTACCCAGTTCCCTGGCGTAGTGCCGGTCTAACCCCCTAGAACTGATGACTTACCCAGTTCCTGGCGTAGTGCCGGTCTATCAGGAACCCCTAGAACTGATGACTTACCCAGTTCCCTGACGTAGTGCCGGTCTATCAGTACCCCCACCAGTGGAGACGAGACCAGCGCCAACAGCTGCACAACGCCGAAGTAAGTCTCAAAGTCTGGGGAGAGAGAGGGAGAGAGAGGGAGAGAGAGGGAGAAAGAGGTTCAGGCGACTTGTTGGAGATTATTGAAATCATCGGTTCGTTTTTTAAACGGATTAAACTGAGAGCTTATTTATTTTAGACCCACTATCATTGCGCTTTAAAACTGACCTTTCCTGTCCTGGCGGTCTATGGGGCAGATGAAGTAGAGTTGACCTTTTCGTGACCTCAGTATATAAAGGGATAGTGTGGTTAGCACTATACTAAGAAGCCGTTACTTTCCCTAACGTGTGTCAAGTACCCATTAGAACTGGTGGGCTACGGAATTTATTTTCAGGATACGAGCTCAAGGCTTTCGAGCCAACTAAACCACGTACATAAATCGTGCTTCTATAATGCATTTAGGCTCCATTAAATTGCTACTGACCAGTAGCCCCAAGATCTGACAGATAATTTGGCTTATCCTGTGGCCCCATAATCCTGATTACCCGGAGGCCACATAATCTGACTTATTTCTGTGGTCCCATAATCTAAGAATTACTATTTAACCAGTGACAGCCATGATACATAAGATAATCCGGTTTATTGTCCAATGTTCTAAGAGATAATCCGCCTTACCCAGTGGCCCCAAGATCTAAGAAATAATCCTATTTAATCAGTGACACCCATGTACTAAGAAATAATCTAACTCACCTAGTGGTCCCATAATCTAAGAGATAATCCAACTCACCCAGTGCTCCCATAATCTAAGATAATCCAACTCACCCAGTGCTCCCATAATCTAAGAGATAATCCAACCCACCCAGTAGTCCCATAATCTAAGAGATAATCCAACCCACCCAGTGGTCCCATAATCTAAGAGATAATCCAACTCACCCATTGGTCCTATAATCTAAGAGATAATCCAACTCACCCAGTTGTCCTATAATCTAAGAGATAATCCAACTCACCCATTGGTCCCATAATCTAAGAGATAATCCAACTCACCCAGTGATCAAATAATCTAAGAGATAATCCAACTCACCCAGTGCTCCCATAATCTAAGAGATAATCCAACCCACCCAGTGGTCCCATAATCTAAGAGATAATCCAACTTACCCAGTGCTCCCATAATCTAAGAGATAATCCAACTTACCCAGTAGTCCTATAATCTAAGAGATAATCCAACTCACCTAGTGGTCCCATAATCTAAGAGATAATCCAACTCACCCAGTGGTCCCATAATCTAAGAGATAATCCAACCCATCCAGTGGTCCCATAATCTAAGAGATAATCCAACTCACCCAGTGGTCCCATAATCTAAGAGATAATCCAACCCATCCAGTGGTCCCATAATCTAAGAGATAATCCAACTCACCCAGTGGTCCCATAATCTAAGAGATAATCCAACTCACCCAGTGGTCCCATAATCTAAGAGATAACCCAACTCACCCAGTGGTCCCATAATCTAAGATAATCCAACTCACCCAGTGGTCCCATAATCTAAGAGATAATCGAACTCACCCAGTGGTCCCATAATCTAAGAGATAATCCAACTCACCAATTGGTCCCATAATCTAAGAGATAATCCAACTCACCCAGTGGTCCCATAATCTAAGAGATAATCCAACTCACCCATTGGTCCCATAATCTAAGAGATAATCCAACTCACCCATTGGTCCCATAATCTAAGAGTTAATCCAACTCACCAAGTGATCAAATAATCTAAGAGATAATCCAACTCACCCAGTGGTCCCATAATCTAAGAGATAATCCAACCCACCCAGTGGTCCCATAATCTAAGAGATAATCCAACTCACCCAGTGGTCCCATAATCTAAGAGATAATCCAACTCACCCAGTGGTCCTATAATCTAAGAGATAATCCAACTCACCCACTGGTCCCATAATCTAAGAGATAATCCAACTTATCCAGTGGTCCCATAATCTAAGAGATAATCCAATTCACCCAGTGGTCCCATAATCTAAGAGATAATCCACCTCACCCAGTGCCCCCATAATCTAAGAGATAATCCAACTCACCCAGTGCCCCCATAATCTAAGAGATAATCCAACTCACCCAGTGGTCCCATAATCTCCAGGCCGGCTATCTCCACGACCCTCATCTCAAAGACAGCCTCATGCAGCTTGTGAATGCCGAACCACAGGAGCGACCAGACGAACAGCGGCTGGACGGCGGTGGGGGAAAACCTGGGCGGGGGGCGCCGGCACCGAGTGACGCCAGCCTCTGTCGAAGCGTAATCGGTAAGTGGGGAGGAGTCGGGGTACATGTGGGGGTCAAGGTCGGGGTCAAGGTCTTCTATAGAAGATCGAGAGAGGTGGGAGGGAATTTGTTAGGTCATGCGTGTCTTAATGTTTTTTATTCTAGCTTAAAACTAGATTGTTAAAATACAAATAAAGTTAGCTAGCAATTATCAATGAACTTTTTAAAGTAACCTGGCATTGATTCATTGTATGTGTGAAGTGGGACCTATTTACACAATTTTTGTTTTGTTTCAGCTTCACGTTTCACGATTATTTGTCAAATAAAAAAAATTCAATCATAAGACGTTTAGACGTACTTTTAACATAGAAGAGGTATTCTTTTCGAAATGTTTTGGGTGGGGGTTAGGGTTATGAAGTACGGTAATTAAGGTTATTATAAAATGTTGGAAATTAATGTTTAAGATTATGATTTTGAATAGAGTTAAGTTAACATAAGATGCAGAAAAAGAGAAACGGAGTGGGGTTAGCGTTTAACGCAAAATAATTCTTTAACGATTTTGTTGAGTATTTTTAGAATTTTGCCACAAAACGTGACAAAAGTCACGTGTAACGCGTGAAGTGTGACTGAGAGACGTGAAGCGTGAACCAGTGAAGCTGAAGCTGACGTGACAAGTTGTATGCTATGTGTGACAACAGCGTGACAATCTACCCAGAGCTACGATATAAAATAATTAATGAATTCAAATTGTATTACTGCTACCAGTTATACATGTATTTTCTATAGGTAATTAGTGTAGACTATCAATTTTATTAAAAGAAGGTGGAGCCGAGGCCCCAACTCACCTGACATGCGCCTCTGCCACGCCCTCTGCTTACGTAACATGGCCTCGTCCAGCGATTGGTTGCGCCGTTTGCCGTAGTCTGCCGGAAGTGGCCAGGGAATCCTTGTCTTGGGCAAGAAGGCCACGGTGGAGACGAGCATAGGGACGATACCGATGGTGAGAAACATGAAGGACGTCTGAACGTCAACACCTATGGTGTGGAACAGCTGGGGGTGGGTGAGTGGGGGGGGGGATAAAAACATTCTTTATATATATATATATATTAGAGCTGATTTCCCCCAACACAACTATATCAACATGTTATACGCTATATGGCCCGTTGACATCAGCCTGCTTTACTTTCATGATTTCCTTCAGTAGTCTTTGTCCACCCAAGAACTACCCGCAAGGCAGCAGTTGTTTGATTTTAGAAGTTTCTCTTCTAGATGGGTTACTGTCCCCAGGATTGTAGGAAAAAAAGTCACAGGAAAAAAAACACAGGAAAAAAAACACAGAAAAAAAGTCACAGGAAAAAAAGTCACAGGAAAAAAAGTCACAGGAAAAAAAGTCACAAATATATTTTTGCATGATATTTGTTAATGCTTTTATGTATTAAATATTTAGAGAGTGCAAATTAACTTAGGATTAATTAAATGTAATGTAATGTGTGTAGGCTGTATACGCATAGGAATTTTTATAATTCATCTAAAAATATTTAGTATGAAGTATGTCGATTGTAATTATTTTAAACTTAAGATTAGTAGCATTTAATAGAATGCTCCTAAGTCCACGTTTTTCATCGTGTTTTTTTTTTTAAATACAAATATTAAATTACCGTGAAATGGTAAGTTCATCTGACTTGCTGCCCTCAACTCATGGCAACAATAGTTATGTTTAGTTCAACCACCTTTACTGCCCACATTTATCACGCTCATTACAAACTTAGGATCAAAACAGAAAGCCGACAAGGTTCAAAGGGAGTCATTGACGCATAACGTCAACAACACAAAAAATGTTCGGACAATGACTACTGAGGAGAGGCCGACCAGAGAATAGCCTACGGCAAAATGTGCCTAAATTTCTTTTATAATTAACTTTTCTACCGCGTATTTAACTACGTAACAAAATTTGAGATTGTTATGTTAATTATCTTAGAGTATTTTTACTTACAATTGCTATAAATCATAATGCTTTTAACGTCTATAAATAATTTACGCTATCAAAAAATACAACCCACAACAATAAACATACACAATTTTACAATTCTTAACAAATTAATAAAAAATATTTCTAAAAAGATTTTTGTGACTTTTTTCTGTGACTTTATTTCTGTGACTTTTTTTCCGATAAAATTTTTCCACTGTGACTTTTTTTCTGTGACTTTTTTTCCTAGCAAAAACTGTGACTTTTTTTCTGTTTTTTTTTTCCTGTGACTTTTTTTCCGTTCACCGTCCCGATAAACACTGGTGGATGAGGCTCGTTCAACTCGGGACTTTTGGAGTTAGCAATCAAACGCTCTCCCACCCGACCACGGCATTCCCTTACTGCCCCTTGCTGTTCCTTACTGTCCCTTACTGTCCCTTACTTCCCTTACTGTCCCTTACTGTCCCTTACTGTCCCTTAATGTCACTTACTGTCCCTTACTGTCCCTTACTATCACTTACTGTCCCTTACTGTCCCTTACTGTCCCTTACTATCACTTACTGTCCCTTACTGTCACTTACTGTCCCTTACTGTCACTTACTGTCCCTTACTGTCACTTACTGTCCCTTACTGTCCCTTACTGTCCCTTACTATCACTTACTGTCCCTTACTATCACTTACTGTCCCTTACTGTCACTTACTGTCCCTTACTGTCCCTTACTGTCCCTTACTGTCACTTGCTGTCACTTACTATCCCTTACTGTCCCTTACTGTCCCTTACTGTAGGACGTTATACAACATTTAAAGTAATTTGATGGAGAGATATTTTTGTTGAACGCAAAGGTAAATAAACGGGTTGACAATCAAAACCCAACCCCACGTGAAGCAGAGGGATGTTGAAATGTGTGAAGTACGGATATGTCTTTCTATCGTCAATGAGGAAACCATGAAGGCTATCCCAGGTGTATCATGAAACATCCGGCCAACGACGGTACTGGGGATAGGGTGAGACTGCCTGGGTTATCCACCCACTAGTGGTGTGAAATAATGACAGACTCTAGAGATGCAGATTCTAAGACAAGAGACGGCTTGGAACAGACGAGAATAGGAGGTCGAGGTTGTGGTAGACCAAAGGTGACACATCCATGAAAGGTTCAAGGTTTCAGAGGTCGAGTCGGCAGGAGATTGTCAGGTCTGATGGGTGACTCATGTCCAGGAAAGTTTAGAGGACTAGGTATTGTGCTGACTGTAGACTTTAGTCTTAACCGAGGGCAGTGGAATACAATAACTCTACTTCATCTTCCCTTATAAAATATGTAATGTTAACAAACACATACACACGTATATATATATATATATATATATATATATATATATATATATATATATATATATATATATATATCACCCAGGAAGTACTACCATGTATGAGTGGACAATTTAGCATAGGCAGGGGAAATAACTTTGAATAAATAACGATAATCCGTATAGATTTGTAGCAGTAGGAAATCCTGCCCCGGGGTGTCGGTGGCTCCAATCTAAGCCAAATATTTGTTCCCCGGGAGATTAGTTTCACCAACATCGATATTGTCTGGCAGACGACACGAAGGCTGGGATTACTGTAAGTCTGGGAGCAAATTGGTGCCGCCTCTAAGTCACTTCCGGTTCAATGAAAGCAGGGTTTCTCAACAGTATGAATTAATAATAGGGACTAGTTAGTGGTGGGAGGAAATAAGTCCCAAGTATTTGGTGTTGTTTGGTTGTAGGAAAGCATGAATATGATTGAGATAATACAGTGGGGGTAGTGTAATACACTGAAGGTAATATAATACAATGGAGACAGAATACACATAACATCAAATTGTTCATTCTCAATGTTTCTCGAATAAGATTTTCGTTGGACACTGGTTTTACGTATACTAGTGAGTATTAGCTACAAGCAATCTTAGTTAGAGAGAGAAAAGTAAAAATACTGGCCTAGCTGTGGTGGGATCAGTTAATGTAAGCTTATTTTTGTTGTCCAACTAGGACATTTGCCTGGCGTGCCAGAAGGACATATGACGCCGACAAGGACCTTTCATTCAACTTTACCAGCATGCGCTATGTTATGATGCCGTTAGAGTAGGCTGCCCCTAAAGGGAGATGACTATGTGACGTTTCCCTACCTGCATGAGCCATGTTATGATGCCGTTAGAGTAAGCTGCCCCTACGTAAAGGGAGATGACTATGTGGCATTTCCCTACCTGCATGAGCCATGTTATGATGCCGTTAGAGTAAGCTGCCCCTACGTAAAGGGAGATAACTATGTGACGTTTCCCTACCTGCATGAGCCATGTTATGATGCCGTTAGAGTAAGCTGCCCCTACGTAAAGGGAGATGACTATGTGGCATTTCCCTACCTGCATGAGCCATGTTATGATGCCGTTAGAGTAAGCTGCCCCTACGTAAAGGGAGATGACAATGTGACGTTTCCCTACCTGCATGAGCCATGTTATGATGCCGTTAGAGTAAGCTGCCCCTACGTAAAGGGAGATGACTATGTGACGTTTCCCTACCTGCATGAGCCATGTTATGATGCCGTTAGAGTAAGCTGCCCCTACGTAAAGGGAGATGACTATGTGACGTTTCCCTACCTGCATGAGCCATGTTATGATGCCGTTAGAGTAAGCTGCCCCTACGTAAAGGGAGATGACAATGTGACGTTTCCGGCCGAACAGGTTGGCTGTCTGGAGGTTGGTGAGGAACACGGCACTGCCGGCCACACCGGTCAGTGCCAGAGCCGGCACCACCAGCCAGGGGACGCTGCTGCTGGTGAAGGTCATCATTAGGGTGCCAAGGGCAAAGGTCAGTCTGAGGGAAAAAAAGAACAGTGACATTAACAATACACTGCTAGTTTTACACGTTGATTGTAGTTTTTCTACTCAAGTGTTTTCGAACATCAGAGGTACCCAAACAAAGAGGTGATTTCTTTACAAAGGTCTCCAAATCAAAGAGGTGACTTCCTTACAAAGGTCTCCCAAACAAAGAGGTGATTTTCATACAAAGGTCTCCCAAACAAAGAGGTGACTTCCTTACAAAGGTCTCCCAAACAAAGATGTGATTTCCATACAAAGGTCTCCCAAACAATGAGGTGATTTTCATACAAAGGTCTCCCAAACAAAGAGGTGATTTTCATACAAAGGTCTCCCAAACAAAGAGGTGATTTTCATACAAAGGTCTCCCAAACAAAGAGGTGATTTCCTTACAAAGTTATCTCAAACAACTTTATACGTATTCATCATATTGATTCTATTCACATAATGAGAAAATATAAATACCCATATATTTAAAAATTAACTTTGATATACAATGGATGAAAAGGCTTCGGTATATCATTCACGGAGTACTGTGTTGGAACAAAAATATTTGTCACATGATTGATAGGTAGAAACAACAAAATGGATGAGTGGCTTGCCGAAAGAGAAGGGCTGTGTTATAGATGTAGTAGCCTATGTGTTGTAATATGGTTTGTAACGTGAACTTACTTAAACAGGGGGAGGGGGGGGGGGTCTTTCAGAAATTTTTATCCTGGGTGGGGATGCACTTGAACATTCCGGGGGTGGAACGGAACACTGGTTAAAGTATATATTTTATGTATCTTCTTTTTTGTTCTTAATTATATATTATTGGAGGGGATTTCCTACAACAAAATAAAGACTTACTGGTCACTACATGACCTATTTTATCTTATTTAACTTGTTTTTCTTCGATTTGCTTCCATGATCTTTGTCATCACAAGAACAATTTGCAATGTAGCAGTTGTGTTTTTAAGAGCCTCTTTAGCCAAGGGATCTGAACTCGGGACTTTTCAAGTTAGCAGTCGAATGCACTCCCGCTCAACCAGAGTTTCTTTCAGGTACTTTTCGGGGTGGTGGGGTTGTGGGTGAGGATGGAGAGACATGAAAAAGGGGCTGGTAAGTCGAAGCCGACTGAAACCGTCAGTAACCAAACCCCTGTTGACTCACACAATCCATCGATCTACAGATTGGGAGTTCTTCCCCCTTTATTGCCGTGTTTGGGAGGAGTTCGCCCCCCCCCCCCCTTCCCCCCCCCCCTTTATTGCCGTGTTTACTGGATGGTTTTTATCCCGAGTCAACACTCACAGGCAGCCTCGTTTTAACGCCCCGTAAAACGAACCAATCGAACACACAAGTGCGGGAACGATTCCTCCCAAGTCTGTCGTTAAAACAATCGCAATGTTGGTAGACAATACATCTTTGATCAAGCTGGTCTTGTCAATGTAAGACACACCATGTCTAGTCTATAAACTAACAGCAAAAAGTGTCGATGTGGGACTTGTAAGTCTCGGTCTCTCTCGATTAAAAATCGAAATCTCGTTAGCCGGGGAAAAATATAACTTTTGCAACCGAATTAACTTTTGTGAACAGGTTCCCGTGTTGAAAAAAATACTGCGATGTTTCAAGGCCTCGCTTCGATATTTTAAAATCACCAAGAGTTACAAAACTGAAGAATTCTAAAAATAAAAAATTAAAAAATCCAAGCTTTTTTTTCATACGTCGGGGAACTATTACATTTAAATTATTTCCTGAATACAAAAGTTATAATAAAATCAAATAATATACCGGTAGATCTGCTATTAATAATATTCTATTAGCGGTAAAAATGTAATTAAGTTTAGGATAACTTGTTACGGATTAGATTGAATAAATAATAACAAACAGTAAGTTTCTTTAAAATTCATAAATTAAGTAGGTTATATTTTTCTTTAAGCTAGCCTACATATTGTAGCTTCATTATAAAAACACATTTTACCTAGTCTATAGACACAGCAGAAAGTTGCACCCAGTAGATGCATTCAATCACAACCAGTTGCAAAAAAAAAAAAAAAAAAAAAAAAAAAAACACCTGAAGGAATTTTGTAGTTATTTCCCCTACCCAATGTTCAATATAAAAAGTGCGTAGAGTTATATGCTCTACTAAAGATATTTGTGTAGTTATCTGCGCTTGGTTGAGTCATAAAAAAGTTTATGACGCCGAGAAATGGTTAACACAAGGGAAATAACTCATCGCTGGTGTGGTGGTTTTTGGTTTTGTACAAGTGGTAGGTTGTGTGGAGGTTTATGTTTTCTGATGTGTGGTAGGTTGTGTGGAGGTTCTAGGTTTTTTGTTGTGTGGTATATATGTACAGATTGCTGGCTAGTGTACGATAGTGTACATCCTTTTTGTACAGGTGGAACAACATCCCATATATTGTAGCACCAGCAGTTTGGCTGGATTAGAACCCCTCAATGTGTCCTGTAAACTTAATAGACCTTACCACGAATTCACGTTATTCATAAATACAACTTTTTATCATAAAACTGGATTTGTTCTCTTTTATAAGCCCAAATTAACAGACAATAACCTTTTAAAAATATTCATTACATTTTAAAATCATTTATAACAGCGTTAACAAATAAAACAACAAATATAGACAAGTTGATTTATTTGTGTTAAAAATAAAATATTCCCTCAATAGTTTCGTAATCTATTTTAATTGCTCTTTAAAGTTTTTAAGTGCATCGTTTCCGCCATGTTTAGCAATAAGAACACTGAGATTGTTGTCATTCATCAGATGTGTTGGTCTTGTGGCGGCTTATTCGATCAACAAACGTAAACAATCATCACACAGATTCGTCATGTTTCAGTTGATACGAATTTTGTTGTGTCTATTTTATGGTGAGTTGGTCGTTAGTACAATTTGAATATTACTTTAGCTTTCATCAGAAAAGAATATAGAAGTCTAGAATCGACCCCACTTGAAATGCATGAGAGAATAAAAAGATGTTGTGTTTTACTAATGTGGACAGTGGGTAAGTTAGGCTCCTCGACTTGAATCCACATTGCCAGGTTTGGCGTCATGTATGGCACTCGACTTATGAGTAGCAGAATTTTCATATTGTTTTTATTACAATTTCAATAGAGTCCTCACCCTTGTACTAAACAAAATCCTGATCTTAATGATAATCATAGCTCGAAAGTCTGGAGTTCCGGGGCTTGAGACCGTAGGTCGTCCCTGAGTCCACACAGCTCTAATGGGTACCTGACTCGCGTTAGCGAGAGTGAAGATGGCTTGGCATGGTTTTGATCACACTATCTCTTAATACGCTGATGTTAAAGAAACAGATACAACTCTACTTCGCCTGCCCAATGGGTAATTTTATTTTACTTGATAATAACGCTAAACCTGGTTCTAATGAATCCAGAGCAGAAAAACAAAAATTCCTAGCACTATACTGAAACACATTTATAAACGTATAGTGTGCATCTGCTGAGAGAAGAAGTCACGCGAGAAGACGTGAATCCACGTTAAAATTTGGGTTGGTTCTGGAAATTGGTTTTATGAACGGGAGAGGTGGTGATACCCATTGATTTAATTGGGAAGAGGTGGTAATACCCAGTGATTTAATTGGGAACAGGTGGTGATACCCAGTGATTTAATTGGGAAGAGGTGGTGATACCCAGTGATTTAATTGGGAAGAGGTGGTGATACCCATTGATTAAACTGGGGAGAGGTGGTGATACCCATTGATTAAACTGGGGAGAGGTGGTGATACACATTGATTAAATTGGGGAGAGGTGGTGATACCCATTGATTAAATGGCGGGACTACATTTAGTGCCCACCACAAAACATGTACATTTACTTTATCGGCCAGAGCTAGATAGACACGGGCCATTTCTTTTTATTTTTTGGCCATTATTTCCCCTCGAAAGGAATAAGCCAGTTTTCTATTTTTCTTCTTTCTGTGACTTAATATCACGTGACAACCAAGATAGCACTACTTATACACTAGCATGAAAATGTCTTAACTAAATCAAGCGTAACACACACAAGCAACACACCACACAAAGCTGATATGTAGCTCCATCACGAATGGTCTTAGAAAGTTAAAACTATCCAATCGACTCCGCGTTTTGTATGTTAAGCCTCATTCTAAGACAGTCACTTTGGAGGTCGCTACTGTAAAATCCTTTTGGTAAGTTGTCAGTGCCCAAACTAAGTTCTTTTATTCGTTTGTATACCAATCTTACAATCTCAAATTTCTTTACGTCTGCGCTGTTACAATCAAAATTCCACTGAAATGTCTTTTAGGCTGTTACAAAATAAATTTTGACTCAAATGTATTTTGATTTAATTTACTTACAATTTCGTATACATTCGTTTTGTTTTTATTGCTACGTTAAATTAAATTAATTTTATTTCCTTTAAGAGCACCCTCTAGATAACACTTCATATCCCACATAATCCACGTTTCTCATACGCCGATTATCTTGACTAAGTTACTACAGACGACTTCAGTAAAAACATCACACGCAAATCTCTCCGATATTCTGGCCACAAAGTTGTGTTCCCGGGGACAAGCGCAATTTTTTAAAGCTCCATTTAACACGTCAGCTCCAGTTGTTGGCTTTTAACCTGAGCTCCCTGGGCTAAGAGTACGACAGCGATGTGGCAGCACTTTTAGATCCCCGTCACAGGCGTAGATGCATGAGCCACACGGGAGCAATAAAATGCTGCTCAATCGGCGGAGCTAAAAATATGCATCTGTGATTGAGTGGGGAGATTGGGAGGGGGTGGATTGGGAGGGTTGTGGGGTGGGGGAAAATTGTCTGAACTAATAACGTGCTCATGTTTGTTTTCGTAACTTACTACGTATATACGTATATACATACATACGTAAGCATTACACAGATACACACGCATATATTTATATATAAACAATTTTTAGGTAGATAAAGTGTTAAAAATATGCGTCATATGTAGGCTATGTATCAAGTTCAAACTTTATGTATCCTATACAACAGCACCTATAACACCCCCCCCCCCCTCTCAGGGTTGTAGGTGACTAACGTATCCCATGGTTAACCCAGGTGCAGACCGTGTTAGCTCCGCCACAGTCAGCATGGACCCCGTCACACCCATCGTCCAGCAGCCTTACAACGTCTGGTGCCATCTGATGTAAGCGGTGTTTTCATTGGTCTATTTGTTTTATTTTTTTATGTAATCAGTGTTTTGATTTGCCAATTTTTTTATGCAATGCAAGCAGTATTTTGATAGGTCTATTTGTTTTATTTCTAATGTAAGCGGTGTTTTGATTGGTCTATTTGTTTTATTTCTAATGTAAGCGGTGTTTTGATTAGCCGACGATGTATTTAAATCATGATTGGTGTGTGTGGGTGTGGGGTGGGGGGGGGGGGAGGGATTGAACAATATATTGTACTACATTTTTTTCAAAGCTAAGTTTGAAAGTAAAGAAGATAAACCATGTATGAAATATAAACCTTAATAATGTAATGTATTGTAGACGAACTAGCAATTAAAAAATAATAAAAATAATCTTTCTTTAAGAATAACTTATTACAAACTGAATAAAAGTAGGCCTACTTAAAATTCGACGCTTAAAAATAAATTAAAAAACAAAAATGTCAAAAATTATGTAGGTGTCGTCAGCGTCCTTCACCCTCTTTCTATACATTGTAATTTCCGGTTAGAAATATTCAGAACGTGAAATTAAATTAACTTAAATGGGAATATTTCATAATTCGATTAACAGTTACGTTTTTGTATGGGGAGTCACACTAAATGGCTTCATTTTGTTTTCAACATTCGTCGCGACTTGAGCGGAGCTAGTAGGGGAGTTGACTCTAAATAAATTAACTCGTTACAATTAGCATGGAACTCACCGAGTTACTAAATATAGTTAGTAGTGTCCCGACATAGCACTGTTGTTAGGCACATATTTTCTATTTTGTGTGTGTTTAAAGCCTGATATTATACGTTTCATTTTAATATTTTATACATGGCTTATCTTTAAAGTTGTTATGAAAGAAACGATATAATTTTAGTTATTATAGCTTTTGTTCGTGCCCCTATTAATGTAAATAAAACACACCAAGAAACGCTGTTTATGTGTGTTTATGGAATCTGCTGTTCATTGCAATATAAAGTAGAGGCGTAGAGACCCTTCCCGGCGACCGGGGTCAAACTTTCAATTTGCCCCTCCCCCCATATTTCTTAACTGCAGCTAAAATGAGCTTTTAATTTTTTTCCAACCCATTTTGGCGCCCCCTAAGGTCGGCGCCCGGGAACATATGTACCCCTCCGCCCCCCCCCCCCGCTACGCCACTGATATAAAGTTTAGCTCACAAACTCGTGCGAACGTACTTGATATATATATATATATATATATATATATATATATATATATATATATATATATATATATATATATATATATATATATATATATATATATATATATGTATATATATTTATTTATTTATATATATATATATATATATATATATATATATATATATATATATATATATATATATATATATATATATATATATATATATATTTATTTATTTATTTATACATATATATATATATATATATGTATATGTATATATATATATATATGTATATATATATATATATATATATTTATTTATACATATATATATATATTTATTTATACATATATATATGTATATATATATATATGTATATATATATATGTATATATATATATATATATATATATATATATATATATATATATATATATATATATATATATATATATATATATATATATATATATATATATATATATATATATATATATATATATATATATATATATATATATATATATACATTAATATATATATATATATATATACATTAATGTATATATATATATATATTAATACATTAATATATATATATATATATATATATATATATATATATATATATATATATATATATATATATATATATACATTAATATATATATATATATATATATATATATATATATATATATATATATCGAGAGAGAGAGGGAAAACTAGACAGTCTTTAAGACAACATATTAACGTTTCCATCCACATACTTCTACATACCTAGACCAGAAAATGAAGACATCACAGCGATTATTAAATTACCTTTTTACTTTCGCTCAGACAATGGTACCAATACAAAGGTATATCGTTTACCTATTTACACTTGGATTAGCTATTTACACATGTATTCGTTATTTACAAATCTATTATCTATTTTACATTTGTGTTATTTATTTACACACGTGTAAGTTATTTACACATGCAATACCTATATAAACATTTATTATCTATTTTCACTTGTGTTACCTACTATTACCTGTATCAGTTATTTACACCTGTATCAGCTATTTACACGTTGATTGCTCAATAAATGTAGTTCCGAACTATAGAAAGTTTAAATCTGATCAATGTCACTGTTGTAGGAATTGATGTACGCGTAATTGAAACAATTAGTAAATGTTGGGTCAAACATATGATATATGTTTTAGGTTTTCCCACAACGTTGCATAGTTTACATATATGTCACACAAGTCAGATCAAAAGTTGGTTTGCATGTCCATGTTCCAGGAATGTCCATGTTCCAGGAATGTCCATGTTCCAGGAATGTCCATGTTCCAGGAATGTCAGATCAAAGTTGGTTTGAATGTCCATGTTCCAGGAATGTCAGATCAAAAGTTGGTTTGAATGTCCATGTTCCAGGAATGTCCATGTTCCAGGAATGTCCATGTTCCAGGAATGTCCATGTTCCAGGAATGTCAGATCAAAAGTCGGTTTGAATGTCCATGTTCCAGGAATGTCCATGTTCCAGGAATGTCAGATCAAAAGTCGGTTTGAATGTCCATGTTCCAGGAATGTCCATGTTCCAGGAATGTTAGATCAAAAGTCGGTTTGAATGTCCATGTTCCAGGAATGTCCATGTTCCAGGAATGTCAGATCAAAAGTTTATTTGAATGTCCATGTTCCAGGAATGTCCATGTTCCATGAATGTCCATGTTCCAGGAATGTCAGATCAAAAGTTGGTTTGAATGTCCATGATCCATGAATGTCCATGTTCCAGGAATGTCAGATCAAAAATTGGTTTGAATGTCCTGAGACAGAGCAGACGGCAACTGGCCCCTGGTGTGGCTGTATGATGAAACACACGAGGAAAAAAACGGTTTACTCAATGATTTACCGCTTCCCTAGCTTTCCCTCCTACAAACGTGTGAGTAGAGAAGTCAAAGGGCAAATCTCTTTATATATATATATATATATATATATATATATATATATATATATATATATATATATATATATATATATATATGTATGTGTATCTTCGTTCCTTTTGGTAAACGTTTTTCCAGCTCTATTTCGTAGTCTGCTATACATAAATTACATCAAGTCTACGAAACAAAAGGGAAATAATTTCAAAGATTAACGCAGTAACGATCTAGTAACAGAAGATGGACATGATAATATCAATCATGATTGGGTAACTCCAATCTTCTAATGATACTAATCCTCTTACGATGATGTCAATCATGGGATGATACCAATCTAGATTAGAACACATATCCTCACGTAATGACACCAGTCCTTATGTAATAAGACCAGGTTCTGATGTAATGAGATAATCTCTGAAATAATGACACCAGTCCGATGTAATGACACCAGTCCTGATGTAATGACACCATTTCTAATGACACCACTCCTGATGTAATGACAACAACAGTCCTGATGTAATGATACCAGCCCTGATGTAATGACAACAACAGTCCTGATGTAATGACAACAACAGTCCTGATGTAATGACAACAACAGTCCTGATGTAATGACACCAGTCCTGATGTAATGACACCAGCCCTGATGTAATGACACCAGCCCTGATGTAATGACACCACGCCTGATGTAATGACACCAGTCCTGATGTAATGACACCAGTACTGATGTAATGACACCATCCTGATGTAATGACACCAGTCCTGATGTAATGACACCAGTCCTGATGTAATGACACCAGAACTTATAACATTAGTCCTGATGTAATGACACCATCCTGATGTAATGACACCAGTACTGATGTAATGACACCATCCTGATGTAATGACACCAGTCCTGATGTAATGACACCAGTCCTGATGTAATGACACCACTCCTGATGTAACGACACCATCCTGATGTAATGACACCATCCTGATGAAATGACACCACTCCTGATGTAATGACACCACTCCTGATGTAATGACACCAGTCCCTGATGTAATGACACCAGTCCTGATGTAATGACACCAGTCCTGATGTAATGACACCAGCCCTGTTGTAATGACACCAGTCCTGATGTAATGACACCAGTCCTGATGTAATGACACCAGTCCTGATGTAATGACGCCTGTCCTAATGTAATGACACCAGTCCCTGATCTAATGACACCAGTCCTGATGTAATGACACCAGTCCCTGATGTAATGACACCAGTACTGATGTAATGACACCATCCTGATGTAATGACACCAGCCCTGATGTAATGACACCACTCCTGATGTAATGACACCAGTCCTGATGTAATGACACCAGTCCCTGATGTAATGACACCAGCCCTGATGTAATGACACCAGCCCTGATGTAATGACACCAGCCCTGATGTAATGACACCAGTCCCTGATGTAATGACACCAGTCCTGATGTAATGACACCAGTCCTGATATGATCGTGTCTACAGAGACGGCCAGATATCAATATTGATATCCCTACAGCCCCACGAGACCCGAACCCGAGTCGTCTGGTATCCGGTCAGTTGCCCTAATCACAAGAGTGGTCTCCCCTGGGAGAGATGACGTATGTAGCTAATGTAAACACTGGCCACTTGCAGCTGTTTACGATGGGGGACGTCAGACCGGGAGTCACGTGATGCGTCTAACTGATCAGTGACGGCTACGTCTAGCGTCCCTAGTGGCCGTTCTTCACTAGACTAATGTACTGCTCTTTCTATCGCCAGCCTGTGGTGACTGGAGTTTTTCTCCTTGTGGTCAATGCCAGTGCGTGGTATAAAGCGTGGTCTATTTCTTGACCTCGTGCCTACTAAACTGAAAGTCACGAGTTCGAAACTGACGCTATGTATGATGAGATATACATGTGCCTTTATAATGCCCTTAATGTGGTGTTTTATGATGAAATATACCAGTGCCTTCATAATGCCTTAAAATTTGGTGTTTTATGATACACTATACCGGTGTCTTTTAATGGTGTTTTATGACACATTATATCATTCCTTTATAAATCCCTTAATGTGGTGTCTTATGATATAATATATTAGTGCCTCCATAATGCCATTAATTTGAGGTTATGAAACTAATTTTATACTAGTAGCTCTGGGACACCCAGGTATTAAATTTTTTTTAGCGCAATTTCCATTCTGGAGAATTGCGTTTATTAACTCGTCTTTTCTGGGAATGTATGGATGGATGTGTGTCCGCAGCTTTAAGTCGTATCTCCTCCTCAACGAAGCAATATCGAGGACTAGTTCCAAAAGCAAATATGTTAAGCAATTTAATAGGATGAACATAGGCCAACAAAATTCCGGGTTTCTTTCATGGATTTCCCGGAAAAGCCAAAAAAAAAACCCTCGAAAAAATGCAGCTTTTGGCCCATATCTCGGCAACCAGACCACTTAGCGACTTGAAACATGTACCAATCGATTCCTGCCATAATTTAGAACAATATTGCCGAAGAGTTTTCAAAAATATCTTTTCGTTCGGTCACAAAATGTTTTTGAATTAATTAAAATTTGGACCGAATTAGTAGGCATTGTATCCAACCACACCACACGCGTCATCACGTTCAATAGCTGCGCCATCACGTTCAATGGCTGCGACATCACGTTCGGTAGCTAGGCGCGCAATGGTTTTTAGTCATGTTACTCTATTGTAAATAAAACATGTAAAATACTGAAAAAAAAATAAACCGGGAGTGATATCCCCTAAACTTTTTTCGAATATTCTTATATAAAACAACAGGGGATGGGAACTCGGGGTATAGATCTAGTTATGATTTTTAATCTATTTTAAATACTTAAACTTTTTAAAATAGAATAGAATCTCATAGAAAAAAGTATTGCGCACCAAGCGAACGCCGAATAAAGATGTTCATAATGGTGCGCAATATTATTAGTACTTTATAAATTTAGATGCGTTTTTGAGAAATCGGAAATAGCGTAAATTAGTACTTAACGTCAACGGAAATTACTCAAAATTTAACAGAAGGTAGAGAATTAGATCTTTTACTTACAGGTGAAATTTCATTCCTCTATCTGAAATAGTAATCAAGTTATAGGCTTTTGAAAAATTCAAAGTAGAAAAAGTACCACTTCCGGTTATCGGAAATCGCTCAAAAGTTGATACGGATCTACGATTTTGATAAAATACTTATATATGAAATTTCATCAACCTAGCTGTAATGGTACTCAAGTTATCGTGTTTACACACACACACACACACACACACACACAGACACACACACACACACAGACATACGGACAAGATTGCAAAATTATGTTTTTCCGTATCCGTGAGGTGTAAAACGTCGAGATTTGTAAAAATCTCGATTTTTTTTGCACGATTACAATACTTTCTCTATACTACGTATATACGAGAAAGTAATTAATAAAAAACGTTTTAATACCTAACCAATGGTTTTACTAACCCTGCTCTTGATTTACGCTACGACAGAGCTATTTTAAGATAACATAAGGAAATTGCGCTAAAATTGTCACTAGACTTTTTTTAATTACTTGTCTTTAAGTCTAGAAAGACATTTTGTTTGTCATGTATTCTAAACTTCAAGCCTATCATGGTCGGTCATTGGCTAGGCTAAGTGGGGAAATGTCCGCTCTACTGGTCAGACTGTGTGGGCACAGCAACCTAACAGGGACACAGTTAAGACAGTCTCATACTGTAATGGCTCGGTTCTGGTGATTCACATTTGGTAGGCCACCACTGACTTCAATGTTAGGAAAACGTGAAGTACCCAATCGAACCTTGAGCGCCGTGGGCAGCAGTGTTCACAGTACGATATAGTATATTTTATTATTTTTTTCCCTTCCCCATATGTTGATGACTGGGTAGGGGATTCGCATATCATTAACAGGGTAGAGTGAGTGATCCATAGGTTTCCTCACAGTAAAAAGATCGTGTAAAACTTACGGCTGAACAATTGCCAATTTCTTTTTTTCGTTTTTTTCCTCACTAATTAATTAACTTTTGATTTGAATTCAGCATCGATTAAGCTGTGGTATCGATTCCCGTACAGAAGATAGTCGCTTAGCCCAGCTGATTGGTAAGTACTGGCTGTAGTGGCTTTGTTCAAATGTCAAGCTAGCTCCAGCTAGAGTTAGAATTAAATTTTTGATCCATGTAGTTTTTGGTTTACATCTTTTGCTTCACCTAATTTTAGATTTAGATCTTTTGTTTCACTTAATTTAGATTTAGACCTTTTGTTTCACTTAATTTAGATTTAGACCTTTTGTTTAATCTGTTTTAGAGTTCGATGATTTGTTTCAGCTTGTTACTTTATCGTATACGGAGTATAGAGGAAGTATTGTAATCGTGAAAACAAATTGACTTTTTCGATCTCCCTGAGTCGGAAAAACTTAATTTTGTAATCTTGTCTGTATGTCTATTTGTGTGTGTGTATGTGTGTGTGTATGTGTGTGTGTGTGTATGTGTGTGTATGTGTGTGTGTGTCTGTGAGCTGGTATGTTGAAATTTCAAAAATAAGTATTATATCAAATTCATAGTTCTGTTTCAACTTGCCAGCGATTTCTGGTAACCGGAATCGTAACTTATTTTTCTTTCAATTTTCAAAAACCTATAACTTCAGTAGGCCTACTGTGTCTGATAGATAGATGAAACTTAAAGTGTAAGTAAAAGATCCAATTCTCGGTTTTCTGTAAAGTTTTGAGTAATTTCCGGTGACCGAAAGTAGTACTTTACACTATTTCTGATCTCTCAAAAAATGCATATGAATTTATAAAGTACTAATGCCCGCACAATTATACGCGCATTGTTTGCAGTTCATCAGGTGTGCAATTCTTTTTTCCATGAGATTCTATTCTATATTAAAAAGTTTAAAAATTGATTAAAAAGTATTGCTATGTCCAGAGTTGCCATTCCCCGTAGTGTCATATAAGAACATGAGTTCAAGTAAGTAGAAAATAAAAGCGGCTGGGCTTAATGCTGACCATACTATCCCTTCATATGCCGAGGTCACAGACACAGATGAACTCTACTTCACTGTACCGCAGACCATTAGGCTCGAACAGGGAACTTTACTACAAACACACTACCACAAAATTGGTTCCATTGATTCCATTGTTTAATCTAAAAACATGCCGTACGACAATTTCAAAAATTGCAATATTACAACCGACATGTTTTAACGCCCCCCCCCCCCCTCAGTATGACGTAGCCTGGCATACGGCGAACCATTATCGGGGACGGGGAGTTTGATTTCCCCCGGGGCAGGTTCACTAATGCCGTCGTTTGCCCCGCTCTACGCAACGTTTTGTGGTCGAGGCTATCCTTTAACCCGAGATTTCTTGGTGGGCGGTTAGAGAGTAGTAGCTTAGAATTCGTTTTGTTTGGAGAGTATTATCGCGACTGAAAAGCCAATATTTGGTTTTTTAAAGACGTGGTTTTAGATCAAGGAATTACATTTTTCAAAATGTTATTTTTAGACCGCTTGAGCGTATGGAATACAGAAAAGCAATCGATGTTACATAAAAATTGAATTTTAGCTTGCTGAAAGAGATTAAATTAAATTTTAATACGTTTGTTTTAAAACAACTGTAATAAAATCATGGAAAGCGTGTTCTGTGATAAAAAGTTGACGGAAACAAAAATTATATACGGCATTTTCTGGTGCAAATAAGATATGAAATTGTACCTTGCAAAAATGGGGGAATGGGGGGGGGGGGGGGATGGTGAGGAATGGGTCGTTAATTTGCGGGAATCGTAGCGTTTAATCAAGGCTAATTACAGTAATGGCCTTAGTAGGGTTGATGGGTTTTAGTCACAAAGGTAAATGTAAAACAGTTTTAAAATCCTTGTTTTCATGAAACAATTTGCTTGTTCTTGTTATGTGTGTTTTATCCCACAGTTTTTACTGAAAAGCCGGGTCCAAAAATATCTCAATGTTACGGAGGGAAAATTGATTTCGCTTGGCAGTTTGTACATGTCAACAGTCACTTTAAGGTACGCACTCTCATGTACAGGTGTAAGAGTTATTTATAGATGTGACAGACGTTTAGAAGTGTTATATTTATTTACAGGTTGTACAGTCGTGTACGTGTGTGAAAGTTATGTACAGTTTAAATTGACGAATTCTACACTCATAAATTTGAACTAAAGCATTTTTGAATCATTGTCTGCGGTGCTATTTATTTTATGTTCAATTAATTTCTCTAGGAGAAATACACATTGAAGGGTGTGAGGTGGTTTCTGAATAATGTGTTGATTGGTGTCTACAACTTTCAGACAGTAAGTCTTGTATGGAACATACAGTGAGTGATATATGTAACATACAGGCAGTGATATATGTAACATACAGATAGTGATATATGTGACATACTGGTAGTGATATACATATAATATACAGGCAGTGATATATGCAACATACAGACAATGACATTTATAACATACTGAAAGTGACATATGAAGCATACATACAGTAACATGTGTAAAATATAGACAGTGATATATGTATCATACAGAGAGTGAAATATGCAAAAACTAGACAGTGGTATATGTACATATTTGATGTTCGACGTTTGATAAAAAAAAATTGATGTTCACCTGATTGATCGAAAAGATTTTATGTTCGTCTGATTCATCAGAAAGATTTGATGTTCTACTAATAGACTGATTTAACGGTCGAGTATTGTAAGAAAGAGTTCGGTCAAGTCGTCTGGTCTGGTTTCGTTCCAGGATATCTTTGGTAGCAACCTGCATAAAGAGATGCACGCCGTACGCACTGAGAGTTTGCCGCAGTTGAGTGTGAGCCATCTGCAGGTGTCGTTTGAAGGGAGGTACTCAATCAAGGTGGAGTTTGGGTAGGTGGTGTGTTTGTCTGTTTGTCTGTATGTGTATATGTCTGTGTGTGTGTGCGGGAATGTGTCTTTATGTGTGTGTATCTGTGTGTGTGTCTGTGTATGTGTGACTTTGTGTGTGTAAAGGAGGTGTGTCTGTATACAGGAGGTGTGGCTATGTATGTATGTGTACGTGTCTGTGTATGTGTGTTTGTGTGTGAAGGAGGTGTGTGTATATAGGAGGTGTGTCTGTGTGTGTGTTTGTGTCTGTGTGTGTGTTTGAGTATTCTAGGCTGTAATATGGGTGTATGAAAACAAAGGCATCATAATGTTTTACTTTTTTACATTTTCTATTAAAACTACACCTATCAAAATTTGTCATGATGCGTCATGATTTGTCATGATGCGTAGATTGAGATTAATTTTGTAATTTAAAAAAAAAACAATCCATCAACATGTCGAAGTATGTTTAAAATTCTCAAAGCTGGATATACCTACAATATAGTTTAACTGTTTATAATTGACACATAAGGTGGCTAATTGTTTTTCCAATTAACTTGTAGTCTCGCCAGTACTGAGGTATGTTTGACACTTACGTTTGTTCTGATGATTGTTATTTGAAATTTTTAAAATCTTAAACAATGGCAACTTTTACGTTTTTTTATGTTATTCTTGCCTGGCGTATTTGGTATTGATGAATGTTGAATTTATATTACTATAGAGATGACATAATTAGTCGCTATTCTATTTGGATGACGCACGAATTTACAGTAGGTTAACATTTTCCCAAAATAATATAATTAGCTCTATGTTGACATCTAACATCTACTTTTGAGTATTTTCTTGTTTACACACAATCCGCACTTCACGCTGTGGTGCATGTTGGAGAAGCCTATTTATAGGTCTGTGGTTGTTTTGATGCATGGATCAACCAACAGCTTCAACGACGATACATAGTTATGTTAAAACATTGACAAAATTAGCACATATAACAATATCACAAGAAACATTAGCAAATCTAGCATAAGTGAGAATATCAATTAAATCCTTGACAAAATTAGCCCATGTGACAATACCACTTGAAACATTGACACAATTATCACATATGACAATATCGTATTGTGTGGTGCAATTAGCAAGGGAGACAATTCACCCCGTATTTCTAGCACGCTTAAGGCACGAAAGATAATCTAGGAATAGACAAAAGAACGCTCTATGCACACAATAATTGAATCGATCTCTGAAGCTTCTCTGTCGGCATTTGACGTCAATGAAATTAGAAGTTGAATTGTGTTAACGTTTTGGTAGCGTGTTTTCTTTATTATAATTTTAAGATCCTTTAACTAGAAAAGTAGGTAAGGGCGATAAATGTTGGTGTCCACCTCAGGACGGTGCAGAGGCGTAGTAATGGGGGGGGGGGGGGGCAGGGGGGGGGACATATGTCCCCGGGCGCAGACCTTAGGTGGCGCCAAAATGGGTTGGAAAAAGTAATCGAAAGTTTGAGGGGGTGGAAATCAAAAGTTTGAGGGAGGGGGGTGCAAATCAAAAGTTTGAGGGGGGGGGGGGTGCAAATCGAAAGTTTGAGGTGGGAGGGGGGGGGCAAATCGAAAGTTTGTCCCCGGGCGCCGGGAAGGGTCGCTACGCCTCTGTGTTAAAAAAAACAATTGGTATATGGGCAAGAATTGCTTTGTTGTGTTTTTTGTGTATGGATAATTTTTAAAATTATTGACATCGTTTCCAACACGGACAGATGATTATGGAGTGTGTGTGTGTGTGGTTGTGTAGGGGTGTGTGGGGTATGTGTGGTGGTGAAGGATTTGTGTGTAGATGGTGTGGGGGGAGGGGTGTCCACAGAGTAGATATCATAGAATGTTTTTTCCGGCCATGATAGCTGATGGAAAAATCGGTTCGTAAATGCCAAAATAAATGCCCGATTTATGGGCACAATTAGAGGGAAACGAGTGGGGTATGGGTGGGGGTGGGGGTGGAATAATTTGAACAACGCTCAAGTAAGAAGTGTGGTTTTGCGTGTTTTATTCCCAAGAAAATAATTTAGCGGAATTTTTTTTTAAAATAGCAATTTTCTTCTTGAGTTTTTTTTATCCTTAAACATTTAGACAGGCGGACTCAAATAGCAACAATTAGACGGACACACCACATATAGCAACAATTAGATGGACACACACGACACACCACAAATAGAAACAATTAGACGGACACACCACATATAGCAACAATTAGATGGACACACACGACACACCACAAATAGAAACAATTAGACGGACACACCACATATAGCAACAATTAGACGGACACACACGACACACCACAAATAGAAACAATTAGACGGACACACCACATATAGCAACAATTAGATGGACACACACGACACACCACAAATAGCAACAGACGGACACGCCACATATAGCAACAATTAGATGGACACACACGATACACCACAAATAGCAACAGACGGACACGCCACATATAGCAACAATTAGACAGACACACACATGACACACCATTACATGCAACAGACGGACACATGAGACGGCCGAAGACGTGGCACGTGATATGGCCGTAAATCAGCCGATGGAGTAAGACGTTGCAGGGAAGGAGGATTGACGTCATTGTGGGGTGGTGAGGTGTTCCTTGTGCGGGATAGATGAGCACAGAGGTCGTTTGAAAGTTGAAGGTCGTTGCTTAATGTGTTGAGAACACCATTCACTAAATAGGTTGTAATACATTTTACAATAAGCAATAATGTTAGAAGTCGAGTTGTATTCGTCTGCTTAAGGTAAATGTAGCTTGAAAAAAAATTATGTTAAAGTTTAGGTTTATGAAAGATTAATTAAGGATAACGAGCCGACCCGCGGTGTATCATACACCGCTATTTAGTTGTTTTTTCTACTTTTCAGTAATTCATAATTTGTGAATTCGACAGTACCAATGCTGCCACTGAAAATATTTGCTTTAAAACACTAAACCCCCATTTCCCCCCCCCCCCCCCCCCCCGTGAAAGCAGCTTCCTCTTAGTTACCTCCTCTAAGTTTAAAATAGTTTCAAACTGAATTTTTATCTGCCCCTAATAGCCGTCACCAAACCCAGTCTCCGATTGTAAAATGTAAACAGCGTGAACTACAACTCACCTGACCATGTGAGGGGGGTGGGGGTCGGGGGGGGGGGGGGATGGTAGCGATAGAGAGGAAGAGAGGGGACTGCAAGGCGCTCGCTTGCAGCTTGTTTTCTAACGGCTTCCAGAAGAGAATTATTATATACGAGCCGGCCCACGGCATAACATACGCCGCTATTTAGTTGTTTCTAATTTTCAATAATTCATAATTTGTGAATTCGACAGTACCAACGCTGACACTGAAAATATTTCTTTAAAACACTATAAGTAGCTCGTTAAGGACCATAACCCCCCCCCCTTCCTTCCCTCCCCCCTCCTCCCCCCCCCCCCCCCCCCTACGTTTAAAATCGTTGGCTCTGCTTGTAAACATTTAGAGTGAACACAGCTCACTAAAACCATGTAGGGGTGGGGAGGTAGGGAGAGCGTTTGCAGCTTGTTTTCTAACGGCTCGAAGAAGAGAATTATATATATAGATTTTAATGCTACAGTAGGGCATTCCGAAAATTCTGACATTTTGGCTTCAAAACATTTTTTCACACCATACACATACACAACACATATTGTTCTATTCTAGTGTCGATTACTTCCTACCTTTGTATTGTTCTATTCTTGTATCGATTACTTCCCACTTTGTATTGTTCTATTCTTGTGTCGATTACTTCCCACTTTGTATTGTTCTATTCTTGTGTCGATTACTTCCCACTTTGTATTGTTCTATTCTAGTGTCGATTACTTCCTACCTTTGTATTGTTCTATTCTAGTGTCGATTACTTCCTACCTTTGTATTGTTCTATTCTTGTGTCGATTACTTCCCACTTTGTATTGTTCTATTCTTGTGTCGATTACTTCCCACTTTGTATTGTTCTATTCTTGTGTCGATTACTTCCTACCTTTGTATTGTTCTATTCTTGTGTCGATTACTTTCTACCTTTGTATTGTTCTATACTTGTGTCGATTACTTCTTAACAATGTATTGTTCTATTCTTGTGACAGACCGAAATTTTTGACCAATCGTTTCTCACTAGGTCAAACTTGTAAATTATCGTCCGGCCGTCTATTTCCGGAATGCGATCGATACCGCCCTATGACCGTTTCGATTCTATGTCAGAGGGAATCGATATTTTGTTGGAGTTGTAATTTAATGGTGGAGCCTGGCAAAGTTTGGATTCAAACTGTGGTTAATTAATCGGGGTTAATAAATTGTTGATAATGCATGACAATTAAGAACCACGGGTTAATGAATGGGGGTCATGAATTAGTCGGTATGGTTGAAAACGAAGGATTCATTTGGAAGTTATTTTTGCCGATGTAGGTTAATGAACTACCGCTTCGAAAATGTCGAAACTACCGATATATTTAGATATAACAGTGAATCCTTATTTAAAAATGGAAATATGTGACGGCTTGGTTGAGTCGTAGAGCGTACGGCTGCTAAACCGAAAAGCTCGAGTTCCGATCCCTTGAGCCCACCCAGCTCTGATGGGTACCAGATCCCTGAGTCAAACCAGCTTTAATGGGTACCAGATCCCTGAGTCAAACCATCTCTAATGGGTACCAGACCCAGATCCCTGAGTCAAACCAGCTCTAATGGGTACCAGATCCCTGAGTCAAATCAGCTCTAATGGGTACCAGACCCAGATCCCTGAGTCAAACCAGCTCTAATGGGTACCAGATCCCTGAGTCAAACCAGCTCTGATGGGTACCAGATCCCTGAGTCAAACCAGCTCTAATGGGTACCAGACCCAGATCCCTGAGTCAAACCAGCTCTAATGGGTACCAGATCCCTGAGTCAAACCAGCTCTAATGGGTACCAGACCCAGATCCCTGAGTCAAACCAGCTCTAATGGGTACCAGATCCCTGAGTCAAACCAGCTCTGATGGGTACCAGATCCCTGAGTCAAACCAGCTCTAATGGGTACCAGACCCAGATCCCTGAGTCAAACCAGCTCTGATGGGTACCAGATCCCTGAGTCAAACCAGCTCTAATGGGTACCAGATCCCTGAGCCCACCCAGCTCTGATGGGTACCAAGCTAGCGTAAAAGAAAAGGAGGCGGCTGGGCAAAATGCTGACTAAAACATCCCTTTATTTTCCGAGGTTTACAAAGATACGATACAATAACACTATACACGAGTAAGACGTGTCTGACATTTCAATGTCACATAGGTTTTAGTTAGGCTTAAGTGTATAGTCTTACGGTAAAGTGTCTGTTAAAGATATTCGTAAAACATCTTTGCCAAGTGTCAATGTAAAGTGCCAGTGTTTCTTGCTGACGAAGACCTTATGTCCCAACATCCATCACCACTGTGTAAATTCGTGTAGTTACTACACCCGTGTCTAGCAATTTCTTCAACTGATAGCATAGCCCGTATTGTTAAATTTGCCTTCAACTGATAGCCTGTATTTTGTATTGTTACATTTGCCTTTGTAACTACGTAAGCGCCAGTTCCAGCTCCAACTGTTAGAATAACGACAAGAGGACCTGCTTTAACTTTCTGCAACCTTTAACCCCCAATCCCTGCGCTGAAAGCCAAAATGGGTCTTAATGCACCTCCCTGTCTTAAAAATGTGTTTACGAAATGTATTTTTTCTTCACTTGATTAGGTTAGCTAACTCGAGAGCTGGAGTAGCGCCCCTTACTATACCAAGCTTAATGTATTCGATTTGGCTTCTTCATAAAAATAGTCTCATGTTTGCAAATTAAATTTTTCCCTTCAAGGACGGAGCAAGAAATAATGAATTTTTTTTACTCCGTTAATAAAATATTTCTTATTTTTTAACACATTTTAATCCGTTAATTAAAATTACAAACTAGTTCAGACAGTTAATTGTTTTTGTTTATTTGGGACGTGTTTAATGAGGTTTGGGGAATTAAGAAAATGTGAGAAATATGGTTTGGTTAATTATAAAGGGAAGCAATTTTTGTTATTTTTAGAGGGAGTAATGAATTTTAAAAGAATTTATTTAATATATCTGATAAATATTTGTGCTATACAATTTAAGAACGTATTTATTAGTTATTCCTGAAAATGTTATCCTCGAACGCAGGCGTTTTCTGTGGATAAATATGTTATCCATTAGTAGCTGTTGTTGTTTTTAATCCTTGCGTTAGCTCCCCTTGTTGTCTATTGATTCGGCGTCCGTCTGTCCAGCTGTAGCGAGGAATTAATGGAAAGCGATATTTAATGTTCGTGCTACTTGTGGGCATCAAGCTGGGGACGAAAATCGCACCTGAGGCATGCGATTGTTAATCCGGATTCGTTGGGTTTTAGTTGGGATTAGGATAGATTTAATAGTGGCTGTAAGGCAAGTGGACTGATAGACAGAACTCTGGACGAAAATAGAAGGTTGGGATTTGTTTCATTGTAGTGGTGGGAGAGGGGTATAGTTGTTGGTATTGTTGTCGTACCTCTGGTAGTTTTATCCCACCTCCCCAGGACCCTAAGAACGATGATACACCCCTCCTGAGGCTACGTAAAGACGCTATTAATCTGGTAGATAACGACGATAAAGAAGAAGATCTTGATGAAGGTACGGCTATACGACGTTCGCTTAAAATACAGCTAACACCTACTTTGCTGTAGAGGTTTATATTTTCATCAGTTTTATTCGTAAAAATACTAGTCAGTGAAAAAAAAATTGCCAAAGTATAAGATTGTTGCTAACAATTTATTGAATTTATTTGTTGTTTTTGACATTCTCCTGATGTATCTAAGTACAGAAAGGTGGGATAGCCCAGTTTAAATCGCGTATTTAAAATAAATCGTCACCAACTATATTTAGCATTCTCACCTAAACATAGAATGATAATCCCTGGCAAAATTTACCGAGACTAAAGCCAACAATCAGACACTTAAACTGCTTGCTATGTAGATTCTAAGTTCCATTTCAAACTGAAAAGACCTTTTGGTAGATTAAGTCGAGTTTCTTTGAAATTAGCGTATGTGTGTGTAAGGCACTATTACCACCAGAATTTACTTTCACTCGAACTGTGTGAACTATGATTCGAGTCAGGTACCCGTCATAGTTAAGTGAACTCAGGCTAAAGTTAGGTATTCGTCATAGTTGGGTGAACTCAGGCAGAGGCGTAGCGACCCTTCCCGGCGCCCGGGGACAAACTTTCGATTTGCACCCCCCCTCCCTCAAACTTTCGATTTGCACACCTCCTCAAGATTTCGATTTGCAACCCCCTCAAGCTTTCATTTTTATTTTTTCAACACATTTTGGCGCCCCCTAAGGTCGGCACCCGGGGACATATGTCCCCCCGCCCCCCACCTCCCCATCCCCCCCCCTCGCTACGCTACTGAACTAAGGCTAAAGTCAGGTACCCGTCATTGCTGAGTGAACTCAGGCTAAAGTCATAGTTGGACTAAGAGAATTCTTTATCCACCTCAAGCTCAGAGAACCGAACTTGAGACTTTCAGCCGACCACAAGTGTACAACAGCATAGAATTTAATAGAAAGCACATGGCTAGATATGAAAGGTGTACGTTGATGTACAAACTATCACCAGTGTACTACAGTATAGAAAGCACATGGCTAGATATGAAAGGTGTACGTTGATGTACAAACTATCACCAGTGTACTACAGTATAGAAAGCACATGGCTAGATATGAAAGGTGTACGTTGATGTACAAACTATCACCAGTGTACTACAGTATAGAAAGCACATGGCTAGATATGAAAGGTGTACGTTGATGTACAAACTATCACCAGTGTACTACAGTATAGAAAGCACATGGCTAGATATGAAAGGTGTACGTTGATGTACAAACTATCACCAGTGTACTACAGTATAGAAAGCACATGGCTAGATATGAAAGGTGTACGTTGATGTACAAACTATCACCAGTGTACTACAGTATAGAAAGCACATGGCTAGATATGAAAGGTGTACGTTGATGTACAAACTATCACCAGTGTACTACAGTATAGAAAGCACATGGCTAGATATGAAAGGTGTACGTTGATGTACAAACTATCACCAGTGTACTACAGTATAGAAAGCACATGGCTAGATATGAAAGGTGTACGTTGATGTACAAACTATCACCAGTGTACTACAGTATAGAAAGCACATGGCTAGATATGAAAGGTGTACGTTGATGTACAAACTATCACCAGTGTACTACAGTATAGAAAGCACATGGCTAGATATGAAAGGTGTACGTTGATGTACAAACTATCACCAGTGTACAACAGTATAGAAAGCACATGGCTAGATATGAAAGGTGTACGTTGATGTACAAACTATCACCAGTGTACTACAGTATAGAAAGCACATGGCTAGATATGAAAGGTGTTAGGTTCTGTACAAACTATCACCAGTGTACTACAGTATAGAAAGCACATGGCTAGATATGAAAGGTGTACGTTGATGTACAAACTATCACCAGTGTACTACAGTATAGAAAGCACATGGCTAGATATGAAAGGTGTACGTTGATGTACAAACTATCACCAGTGTACTACAGTATAGAAAGCACATGGCTAGATATGAAAGGTGTACGTTGATGTACAAACTATCACCAGTGTACTACAGTATAGAAAGCACATGGCTAGATATGAAAGGTGTACGTTGATGTACAAACTATCACCAGTGTACAACAGTATAGAAAGCACATGGCTAGATATGAAAGGTGTACGTTGATGTACAAACTATCACCAGTGTACTACAGTATAGAAAGCACATGGCTAGATATGAAAGGTGTACGTTGATGTACAAACTATCACCAGTGTACTACAGTATAGAAAGCACATGGCTAGATATGAAAGGTGTTAGGTTCTGTACAAACTATCACCAGTGTACTACAGTATAGAAAGCACATGGCTAGATATGAAAGGTGTACGTTGATGTACAAACTATCACAAGTGTACTACAGTATAGAAAACACATGGCCAGATATGAAAAGTGTTAGGTGCTATAGAAACTACCCCATAGGTAACAGTAATAACAAGTGATGTTTTCTTTTAGAACTGGATGACTGGAAGCAAGAGAATGACACGCTCTTCAGAATTAGTGACAACTATATTATACCGGCACATGAAAACATAAGTCTATTGAAAGGTGAGGGTACCACGGTATTTTTGTATGGGGTGAGGGTTATGTGACTTTTGTGTGAGGTAAGGGGATCACGTGACTTTTGTATGGGGTGGTGGGTTATGTGACTTTTGTGTGAGGTAAGGGGATCACGTGACTTTTATATGGGGTGGTGGGTTATGTGACTTTTGTGTGAGGTAAGGGGATCACGTGACTTTTGTGTGAGGTAAGAAATGATATGACTTGTGTGAGGGAAGGAATTATATGACTTTTGTGTGAGGGAATTAATTATATGACTTTTGTGTGAGGGAAGGAATTATATGACTTTTGTGTGAGGTAGGGGAACGATGTAGTGCAAACAAATCGCCGAGAAAGCGACTTGGCAACACAATTATGTTAGGATTAAATTAACAATGGGCTTTGTGTTTTGAAAAGTTGCCTTGCATTTCACAGAAGAAGCGTCAGAGTTGACGGAACTTGTTGACGAGATCCGGCCAGTGTTGACGCAGTTTGATGACAAGAAGTTGCTGCTGACTGACGCCTCACACCTTTATGTTATAAGTCAGTGCATCATTACATCACACCTATATGTCATCAGTCAGTGCATCATTACATCACATCTTTATATCATCACTAGCCGTCCCGGCCAGGCCCTGCTCTGGCTTCTGTGAAAAACCCTTCTGTTAAAGACCATCACCTGTGTGTTTAGTAATCATCATAAACCCGGCATTGCCCACCCAAGCCACAACCAACCAAAACCAAAACAACAAAACGCAAACATAACGCTAACACAATTACAAATACAAACGAAAACAAAAACTTACAACAAACCAACCACAACCACAAACACCAATACGAACACAATGAAAAAAGCAAACGAAAACAAACCAAATCCAAACACAAAACCAACCACAAACACAAACCCAAAGAAAAAAACAAACGAAAAAGCAAACGAAAACAAACCAAATACAAACGCAAAACCAACCACAAACCCAAAGAAAAAAAACACAAAAGAAAAAACAAACGAAAACAAACCAAATCCAAACGCAAAACCAACCTCAAACACAAATACAAACACAAACCCAATGAAAATAAAACACAAACGAAAACGAAAAAAGAAAGAACAAAAACGAACCAAATCAAAACGCAACCACTAACGCAAACCCAACCTAAACACAAAGAAAACACTAACGCGAATATAAACGCAAAGTGCTCATGGGGCTGAATCGCCTACTTCAACTTAATAAACGACTATAGTACCCCAACTTATTCATAGTCTTTTGCACTCACTTTAATGAACGTAGGCGCGAAACCGAACACGGGAGGCCCGGGACCCCAAAAAGCACCCTGTCTGGGCGCCAGAGGACGCACCATGACGTCACCGCCTGATTGAACTTAGTAAACGCCTATAGTGCATAACTTATTTATAGTCTTTTGAACTCACGCGAACGTAGATACCATAGCGTACACCGGAAGGCCCGGGGCGCCAAATAGCACCCTGTCGGGGTGCCGGAGGACGCCCGGATTTGATTCACTTAAAGACTATAGTAACCTTTCTTATCCATAGTCTATCGCACTGTTTAAAACAAAATTATGCAGCATAGCGCTCACATGATAGCCCAGGGTGCCAAATCAAACCGTGCAGGGGCGCCGGCGGACGCGCCTGTTTCAATTTAGTGAACAAAAATGATAATACTCCAAGCTTATCCGTAAATGGAAAGAAATAAACGTATATGATTTGTAGGACCTGGCTTATTAAATGTTATTGATTTAAAAAAAAAATAATAATTATTGAACAGTATGTTCAGTGTATAGAATAAATAAAAGGCAGTGTTAAAAATACCTAACGACATTGCACTTAATCAATCCCCGCTAATTGTGTAATTTTTTTTTTTTTTCTTAACACCAAAAACAAAGTAATAAAATGTTAATTCTCTCTTCTTAAGGATTTATTTTTCATTAAAGGGAAGTAACTTTGCAGTCAATACATTTCCGACACAATTTTAGAAATTTTATAAACGTCGATACACTTTTTAAAAATTTTATGTCGCGTTCATAATTGAAAATTATTCTTCTAAGTAAATAGAATGAAAATTGTTTTTAAAGACTTTCAATGGTAATTTTTCGACTCGTACATTTAGACTTTGAGCACGATAAAAAATCTAACACTTAAATCCGTAGAAGTGTCAACGACAAACTTTTTTGTTTTTTGCCACACGTTACAGAACTGAGCTTTATATATTAGATTCAGTGCACCATTACATCACACCTTTCTGTCATCAGTCAGTGCATCATTACATCACACATTTATATCATCAGTCAGTGCACCATTACATCACACCTTTATGTTATAAGTCAGTGCACCATTACATCACACATTTATATCATCAGTCAGTGCATCATTACATCACACATTTATATCATCAGTCAGTGCATCATTACATCACACCTTTATGTTATAAGTCAGTGCACCATTACATCACACATTTATATCATCAGTCAGTGCACCATTACATCACACCTTTATATCATCAGTCAGTGCATCATTACATCACACATTTATATCATCAGTCAGTGCACCATTACATCACACCTTTATGTTATAAGTCAGTGCACCATTACATCACACCTTTATATCATCAGTCAGTGCATCATTACATCACACCTTTATATCATCAGTCAGTGCACCATTACATCACACCTTTATGTTATAAGTCAGTGCACCATTACATCACACATTTATATCATCAGTCAGTGCATCATTACATCACACATTTATATCATCAGTCAGTGCATCATTACATCACACCTTTATATCATCAGTCAGTGCACCATTACATCACACCTTTATGTCATCAGTCAGTGCATCATTACATCACACCTTTATATCATCAGTCAGTGCATCATTACATCCAACCTTTATATCATCAGTCAGTGCATCATTACATCACACCTTTATATCATCAGTCAGTGCATCATTACATCACACCTTTATATCATCAGTCAGTGCATCATTACATCACACCTTTATATCATCAGTCAGTGCATCATTACATCACACCTTTACATCATCAGTCAGTGCATCATTACGTCATATTTCATCTCACCAGCTAGTACAGTATTGTGTCACGTTTTTTTTTTCGTTAGTCAGTGCATTATTACGTCTTGTCTATTGTATCGTCAGTATGTACATCGTTCCGTCAAATGTTAATTGTCGTCATTCAGTACTCATTACGTCACATGACTTTTTGTGTCGTCAGTCCGTACGTCACATGTTCGTTTGTCGTGTTTGCTCACCTTACACACTACCAGACATATGACGTTTACTGTAAACTAGAAATGAGATATTCTTAAACATTTCTAAGTGATAGTGTTTCCTTAGCCTGGCAAATCTAAACATACTATTTTGAAAAACAACATTACTTTTAGACAAATAAAAATATAGGCTGAACGGAGAAACAATAATAATAGAGCAATAAATAATGACAGTCGGGTTAGTCGGTAAGATTATCGATAATTGATGGCGGTGGGTGGGGTGAGTTCTTGGGGTGGGGATGACCAGTCGGGTTAGAGGTGGCTGGTGAGGGTGGTGGGAGTTATGTTGGTGAGGGGGGGGGAGAATGTACACACAGACACACACACACACACACATATATATATATATATATATATATATATATATATATATATATATATATATATATATATATATATATATATATATATATATATATATATATATATATATATATATAATTATATATACTTTGTTTCTTGGGGGCGGAGGGTGACACCACGAAGTACCGCACCGGGTGAAACCCGACCTAGCTACACTACTGATGGCTTCTAAAACATTGTAGATCTGCAACTAAACACGCATGCACAGTAGAATGTTAAAACGCACTTTAAATCTATCGCAGTAGTTTGAACATTTCCTACACCCAATTCTCACAAAGGACCTTGAGATGTTGCCATAATTCAAACTTCGCCCCCGTGGCCTGTGCCAGTTTTTTTATCGCCCTATTTCTACCCTATCCAATCCAAGATAAGAACTGATACATCACCTCTGTGCACCCGGCTCGACCAATCACATAAACACGTTGACCTTTGACATTTGCCGGCATTTATTCCGGTTGACAGTTCCCCCATCACGGCGGCTGATGCTGAAAATCACGGCCATCTACCGGAGTTCCGGCACCCTCATCGTCAAGTGCTATCTCTACAACTCGACCTTTCTGGGCCAGCCGATGGTCAATCTAACGATATGGGTAAGGTGGTATTTGGTCAATTTAACGATATGGCTAAGGTGGTATTTGGTCAATTTAACGATATGGGTAAGGTGGTATTTGGTCAATTTAATGATATGGGTAAGGTGGTATTTGGTCAATTTAACGATATGGGTAAGGTGATATTTGGTATTTATTAAAATCAGCTATTAACAAACTAGACAAGTACTTTTTAATCTTCATTTTTGAATATCAGCTGCAAACGTGCAAGCTGTTTTCAAGTGTAGAGATGGCTATAATCCTATTTAAAACACAGCTAGACAAAGCCAGATATGGCTATAATCATATTTATAACACAACTAGACAAAGCTAGATATGGTTATAATCTTATTTATTACACAACTAGACAAAGCCAGATATGGCTATAATCTTATTTTTAACATAACTAGACAAAGCCACAAGGAAGTTTAGTCAGATAATTCTCGAAGATACTTATGATGTCGTGTAGGATACAATGGATGATAAATGATGACAGGTTCAAAGGTCTTTGTGTTAAGCAGGAACAGGAAATAGATACGATTGATGATGACTTGTGAAGACGTGACGACGACAATGTAAGGGCGATGATAAAAATAAGATATGGTTGGAAGCGATAAAGATCTTGTTAAAATATTGAGACGGGGAAAAGTTATTGAGATCAAAGGAGGTTTTCTAACTTCACATGGAACTTTTTTGATTTACTTTGATTTAATAATTTAGTTAAAAAATAATATTACAGGCTTTCGTAAATTAAGAAAATAATCACACGTTTTATTTTGCATTAACAGTAAAGGAACAAGACGCTCATTAATTCGATTTAGTATATTTTAACCGACATCACTTTTACCATTATACACACTAACCTTAACATGCTAATTCCTTCGTTTTTAAAATCCCTAATTTCATTTCAGTCACATTGAAAATTAGATATTAATGCTTGGCTATCACGGATAGCAATATCATGTTGAAATAAATCATTATCGTAGGAATACACCAACATTGAAACAAAATAGACACCTCACAAGAAATAGAAACAGATAAACATTGTGATGTTAGTGAAAGCTTGTAAAACTAAATTTGCTGCAACTTTCTAACGTCAGAAATCTGGGTCGGTGGTGGATACAAGGCAAGGTGCTACCGTCTTGATCTACTACCTGCCTATAGGGGGATTAATCAACCAAAACTTTTCCTGTGGGTAAGTTCAAAGACTCAAGTTCAAAGGCTAAAGGCCAAAGTTTAAAAATATATATCTGTATTAAAAAAAATTTCTAAGCTCTTTGGGCAAGTGAGATACTTAACAAAATTATAAAACTTAGAGCATGATTTTAATTTAATTTTCTCAAGGGGAAAACTTTGCGCTGTGTTATATTTAATTTAGTGTTATACGATTTTTTTGTCATTAAATACATTATTTTAAGTTGATGAGTACATCAATTATTTAGTTAAACACAGATACACACAGGCACACACACACACACATATATATATATATATATGTATATATATATATATATATATATATATATATATATATATATATATATATATATATATATATATACTACGTCAATGTAAGTAATGCCTTATTTCGGGTGGTTTACCCATCCCTATCATCAGTATAAAGGGCGCGGCCTTGGGATGTGTAATGGAGGATGACAATCGGTTACATCATGTGTACCTAAATCATTCAGGTGAGTTGACATTTGTACCTGAATCATTCAGGTGAGTTGACATTTGTACCTGAATCATTCAGGTGAGTTGACATTTGTACCTGAATCATTCAGGTGAGTTGACGTGTGTAGAGTTGACATTTGTACCTGAATCATTCAGGTGAGTTGACATTTGTGTAAACATTAGCTACCGCCCCCACCCCACCCAAATTATGCCCTTTTTATTGTCCAAGTCTGTCCATGTATGCATACGTCGGCAACTCCTCATTACCTATGTTCAAGTAACTAAGTCTATTAATGTATGTATACATTAACTAACCCCCCTCACCACCTATGTTCAAGTAACTAAGTCTATTAATGTATGTATACATTAACTAACCCCCCTCACCACCTATGTTCAAGTAACTAAGTCTTTCAATGTATGTATACATTAACTAACCCCCCTCACCACCTATGTTCAAGTAACTAAGTCTATCAATGTATGTATACATTAACTACCCCCCTCACCACCTATGTTCAAGTAACTAAGTCTATCAATGTATGTATACATTAACTAACCCCCCTCACCACCTATGTTCAAGTAACTAAGTCTATCAATGTATGTATACATTAACTAACCCCCCTCACCACCTATGTTCAAGTAACTAAGTCTATTCATGTATGTATACATTAACTAACCCCCCTCACCACCTATGTTCAAGTAACTAAGTCTATCAATGTATGTATACATTAACTAACCCCCCTCACCACCTATGTTCAAGTAACTAAGTCTATTAATGTATGTATACATTAACTAACCCCCCTCACCACCTATGTTCAAGTAACTAAGTCTATTAATGTATGTATACATTAACTAACCCCCCTCACCACCTATGTTCAAGTAACTAAGTCTATTAATGTATGTATACATTAACTAACCCCCCTCACCACCTATGTTCAAGTAACTAAGTCTATTAATGTATGTATACATTAACTAACCCCCCTCACCACCTATGTTCAAGTAACTAAGTCTATTAATGTATGTATACATTAACTAACCCCCCTCACCACCTATGTTCAAGTAACTAAGTCTATTAATGTATGTATACATTAACTACCCCCCTCACCACCTATGTTCAAGTAACTAAGTCTATTAATGTATGTATACATTAACTAACCCCCCTCACCACCTATGTTCAAGTAACTAAGTCTATTAATGTATGTATACATTAACTACCCCCCTCACCACCTATGTTCAAGTAACTAAGTCTATTAATGTATGTATACATTAACTAACCCCCCTCACCACCTATGTTCAAGTAACTAAGTCTATTCATGTATGTATACATTAACTACCCCCCTCACCACCTATGTTCAAGTAACTAAGTCTATCAATGTATGTATACATTAACTAACCCCCCTCACCACCTATGTTCAAGTAACTAAGTCTATTAATGTATGTATACATTAACTAACCCCCCTCACCACCTATGTTCAAGTAACTAAGTCTATTAATGTATGTATACATTAACTAACCCCCCTCACCACCTATGTTCAAGTAACTAAGTCTATTAATGTATGTATACATTAACTACCCCCCTCACCACCTATGTTCAAGTAACTAAGTCTATTAATGTATGTATACATTAACTAACCCCCCTCACCACCTATGTTCAAGTAACTAAGTCTATCAATGTATGTATACATTAACTACCCCCCTCACCACCTATGTTCAAGTAACTAAGTCTATTAATGTATGTATACATTAACTAACCCCCCTCACCACCTATGTTCAAGTAACTAAGTCTATTAATGTATGTATACATTAACTAACCCCCCTCACCACCTATGTTCAAGTAACTAAGTCTATTAATGTATGTATACATTAACTAACCCCCCTCACCACCTATGTTCAAGTAACTAAGTCTATCAATGTATGTATACATTAACTACCCCCCTCACCACCTATGTTCAAGTAACTAAGTCTATTAATGTATGTATACATTAACTAACCCCCCTCACCACCTATGTTCAAGTAACTAAGTCTATTAATGTATGTATACATTAACTAACCCCCCTCACCACCTATGTTCAAGTAACTAAGTCTATTAATGTATGTATACATTAACTAACCCCCCTCACCACCTATGTTCAAGTAACTAAGTCTATTAATGTATGTATACATTAACTAACCCCCCTCACCACCTATGTTCAAGTAACTAAGTCTATCAATGTATGTATACATTAACTACCCCCCTCACCACCTATGTTCAAGTAACTAAGTCTATCAATGTATTTATACCTTAACCACCCCCCTCACCACCTATGTTCAAGTAACTAAGTCTATTAATGTATGTATACATTAACTAACCCCCCTCACCACCTATGTTCAAGTAACTAAGTCTATTAATGTATGTATACATTAACTAACCCCCCTCACCACCTATGTTCAAGTAACTAAGTCTATCAATGTATGTATACATTAACTACCCCCCTCACCACCTATGTTCAAGTAACTCAGTCTATCAATGTATGTATACCTTAACCACCCCCCTCACTACCTATGTTCAAGTAACTCAGTCTATCAATGTATGTATACCTTAACCCCCCCCCCCTATGCCTCTGCAGCTATTGTGATGGAGAGCAAGGAAGACAAGAGCTCCTTCGACTACTACATCCTACTGTTTGGGTGTGAGATGCTCATGTGTGTGCTCATGCTCATCTGGACATTCGCCCTATTCATAAAGCACGTGCGTTGTCTGGTTAACAGGAGGAAAATGAAGACGTGCTTGAAGATGATGAGGAGGGAGCAGAAGAGGCTGGATAGACGGAAGAGGGAGGCAGAGGAGACGGAGAAGCGGGCGTCGGATAGGGGGACTGAAATATAGGGGTTGTGGATTAGAGGATTAGAGGGGGTGGATTAGAGTGGTAGTGGATTAGAGGATTAGCGGATTAGAGTGGTAGGGGTTTTGTGGGATAGGGGATTATTGGGGTAGTGGATTTGAGGGTAGAGGATTAGAGATGTAGTGGATTAGTGGATTAGAGGGGTAGGGGATTAGAGGGGTAGGGGATTACTGTAGTTGTGGATAAGAGAGATAGTGGATCAGACGGAAAATAGATAACTGGGTGGGTAGTGGGTTATATATTGGATAAAATAGTGAATTAGCGAAGGAAGGGATTAAAAGAGCACTTAATTATAAGGGTAGTGGATATAGTGGGTTATGGAAATTAAGGGAACTGAATACAACATTCGTGGATAAAAGGGGGAGGGGGGGAGGGGGGTGGAGGGTAATGTATAACAGTTGATGTTAAATGAAGTGGTGAGTGGGTAGATGATCCAAATATAGTTTGGCGAAACTTTTGGACTATTGGGAGGGCAGATCAAAATGTAGTTTAGAGACAACATTTGGACAATTGGGATGGCCGACTGATGAAATAGTAAGTCTATCGGAGAAGTGGTCTTGTGGGTGGAAAATAAGTAGGAATTCATCTACACAACATGTTGAGTCCGTCGATGGAAAATATTTTTTGTTCATTCTTTTTTTCAATACACCTTTAAGTCGCTGTTATATGTATACCATCTCTCCCTCCCCCTAATCGTTGCTCAGCGGTATAACAAAATAGGTTTTGGTTACGAGAAAATTCGAATATTTTATGCCTTGTCATTGAAACCCCCAAGTGGTGTTGTATTGATGCCGAACTACAGTCTGTGCGTTGATAAATAAAGAATATCTATACCGCATTGTGTGGTGAATTTAGTGCGCAGTTCTTTTTGTATACAAACTGAAGAACAAAAGTTTGAGGAAATTTGAACTGAACAAGTCGCTTGATGATATGTAGATGCTAGAAATATTTTTCAAAACTCATTCAACAAGAAGTAAATAAGATTCTCAGAGACGCATTCACGAACGCATGTATGCACACACGCATGTATGCACACACGCACGCATATACACACACACACACACATATATATATATATATATATATATATATATATATATATATATATATATATATATATATATATATATATATATATAAGAAAATAACACAAGTATAGCTTTTTTCCCTATTTAAGGAGATAAGGTTTCTTTAAACCTCATAATTTTGCTACTTTATATAGACCCAGAGGCGCCATTGGGAAGATATGAATTAATGAACTTGAGGAAATTTTAAATTGTTAAACTTGTCGTTTTGCCTTCAACAGTACAATATAACATTTTACACCGTTTTTTTAAAAATAGAGTTGTTTGTTAATTTCGACAAAATAACACGCCCACATACAAATAACCCAAACAGAAGGTTTAACTTTAAAATACGTTTGTAATTAAAAAAAAACATGTTTGGTTGTGAAAAAAAAAATCTGAAACAAGTCGAAGCATAGTTTGTTTCCCCACTAGCTTCGTCGTACAAACTAGGCTAACTTTCTGACTAAAGTGGACACGGATATTAAATAAAAAATGAAATGTAGCTAAGTAGCTGTCTAATCCGAAGTAGCTTTTTCTCTATTCATAACTAGCTTTCTCTCTAATCCTAACTATGTCTTTCTCTCTAACTTTCTCTCTAATCCTAACTTTCTCTCTAATCTTAACTAACTTTTCCTCTATTCCTAACTAGCTATAAATTGAAAAACGTAACACGTCTAATACAAAATATCAGAAAATAAATTTCTTGGAATTTTATTTCATTATTTCCTTAAAATTCCCCGCACTAAAAAAGGAAATTATCCCAGAGTGCATCACTCTGATGTCCTAAATGTCAAGCATTGTTGACATGTCCTGACATGGCAGAAAAATCTGATTATAATCGAAAATGGCGCTCATATTTTTTGTAAGTGTTGAGGAAATAAATTCAATGCCCGCCATCTTGAAGAGAGTGAAGTATCGTTGTATGTTGGAGCTACGTGAATAGGGGAATATTCTGTATGACGAGATGGATACTTCAATATAACAGATGCATGTTGTATTATTTTTAAAGCGAACCTCGGAACTTAGAATAAGCAGTAGCATTAATTGTGTATGAGTATGTGTTTGCATAGGCTTATGGCTTTTTTTTACAATAGAAATAAATAGGAAGTGTTATGAAGAAATTTCGTTTTTGAAATTTAGTATTTAATCTGTCAGAGTTTAAATCTGTATTTGTTAAACATATGGTGAAACATATGGTAAAACATAATCACACATGTTGTGAAGGACCTAGTCACTACTCACACAAGTTGTTAAGGACCTAGTCACTACTCACACAAGTTGTTAAGGACCTAGTCACTACTCACACAAGTTGTTAAGGACCTAGTCACACAAGTCGTTAAGGACCTAGTCACTACTCACACAAGTTGTTAAGGACCTAGTCACACAAGTTGTTAAGGACCTAGTCACACAAGTTGTTAAGGACCTAGTCACACAAGTTGTTAAGGACCTAGTCACACAAGTTGTTAAGGACCTAGTCACACAAGTTGTTAAGGACCTAGTCACACAAGTTGTTAAGGACCTAGTCACACAAGTTGTTAAGGACCTAGTCACACAAGTTGTTAAGGACCTAGTCACACAAGTTGTTAAGGACCTAGTCACTACTCACACAAGTTGTTAAGGACCTAGTCACTACTCACACAAGTTGTGAAGGACCTACTGACACAAGTTGTTAAGGACCTAGTCACTACTTACACAAGTTGTTAAGGACCTAGTCACTACTCACTCAAGTTGTTAAGGACCTAGTCAGTACTCTGTTAAGGACCTAGTCACTACTCTGTTAATGACCTAGTCACTACTCTGTTAAGGACCTAGTCACTACTCACACAAGTTGTTAAGGACCTAGTCACTACTCACACAAGTTGTTAAGGACCTAGTCACTACTCACACAAGTTGTTAAGGACCTAGTCACTACTCACACAAGTTGTTAAGGACCTACTCCCTCAAGTTGTTAAGGACCTAGTCACTACTCACACAAGTTGTTAAGGACCTAGTCACTACTCACACAAGTTGTTAAGATCCTAGTCACTACTCACACAAGTTGTTAAGGACCTACTCCCTCAAGTTGTTAAGGACCTAGTAACTACTCACACAAGTTGTTAAGGACCTTGTCACTACTCACACAAGTTGTTAAGGACCTAGTCACTACTCACACAAGTTGTTAAGGACCTATTCACACACGTTGTTAAGGACCTAGTCACACAAGTTGTTAAGGACCTAGTCACACAAGTTGTTAAGGACCTAGTCACACAAGTTGTTAAGGACCTAGTCACACAAGTTGTTAAGGACCTAGTCACACAAGTTGTTAAGGACCTAGTCACACAAGTTGTTAAGGACCTAGTCACACAAGTTGTTAAGGACCTAGTCACACAAGTTGTTAAGGACCTAGTCACTACTCACACAAGTTGTTAAGGACCTAGTCACTACTCACACAAGTTGTGAAGGACCTACTCACACAAGTTGTTAAGGACCTAGTCACTACTTACACAAGTTGTTAAGGACCTAGTCACTACTCACACAAGTTGTTAAGGACCTAGTCACTACTCACACAAGTTGTTAAGGACCTACTCCCTCAAGTTGTTAAGGACCTAGTCACTACTCACACAAGTTGTTAAGGACCTAGTCACTACTCACACAAGTTGTTAAGGACCTAGTCACTACTCACACAAGTTGTTAAGGACCTACTCCCTCAAGTTGTTAAGGACCTAGTCACTACTCACACAAGTTGTTAAGGACCTTGTCACTACTCACACAAGTTGTTAAGGACCTAGTCACTACTCACACAAGTTGGACCTAGTCACACAAGTTGTTAAGGACCTAGTCACACAAGTTGTTAAGGACCTAGTCACTACTCACACAAGTTGTTAAGGACCTAGTCACTACTCACACAAGTTGTTAAGGACCTAGTCACTACTCACACAAGTTGTTAAGGACCTAGTCACTACTCACACAAGTTGTTAAGAACCTAGTCACTACTCGCACAAGTTGTTAAGGACCTAGTCACTACTCACACAAGCTGTTATGGACCTAGTCACTACTCGCACAAGTTGTTAAGGACCTAGTCAGTACTCGCACAAGTTGTTAAGGACCTAGTCACTACTAGCACAAGTTGTTAAGGACCTAGTCACTACTCACACAAGTTGTTAAGGATCTAGTCACACAAGTTGTTAAGGACCTAGTCACACAAGTTGTTAAGGACCTAGTCACACAAGTTGTTAAGGACCTAGTCACACACGTTGTTAAGGACCTAGTCACTACTCACACAAGTTGTTAAGGACCTAGTCACTACTCGCACAAGTTGTTAGGACGTTGTCAGTACTCACACGGTCAGCAGACGTGTCCGTGTCGTGCCGTACTTGTCGTAGAAAATGCCGAGCGGGAAGGTGAGCAGGTCCCGGATGATGAGCACCAGAGCAAACATGACGCGCAGCTTCTCGCGGCAGTGACCGGTGAGATCGATGACGTCATTAGCGCTCAGTGACGTCAGGTTGGCGTCAGGCTCCGCGCGCTTCAATCTGAAGATGTAAGAGTTTGGATTGAAGATTCCACATTAACTTTGTTTATGATTGGGTTTGAGAGTGGTGTTGGTGTCTTGTAAATATTGTTATTGTACCGGGTATGTTCAGTGTTATGGTTGGGTAATCAAACTTTAAGGGAAACGTTAGGAAAAAAAGTTTACTGAAACAGATGAACTCTACTTCATTTGCACCAAGTGTCTTTGGCGTGAAGGGAAAAGATATTGATAAAAGGGTTAGATTTAGGTCCAGTCAATACACTGCGACTTACTATTATAATTTTCTTGGCCCATTGATTAAGTAAAAAAAGTACCTTCTAAAATAGAAGAACTGCATAATTAATTACCTGTTTAGAATCCTGGTGTCGCTTAGGATTAGCATATCCCAATCTATTCGTAAATCCGAAATCCCGTGTTCACCAAAGGGCAGATCACTCGCCCTGGTAGTGGTACTCACATCCAACTTCCGGCTGACGTTTGGGGTCCTCGGCCGGCGACTCACGCACGGGCTTTTGGGTTTGACCGTTGTGGACACAGGAAGTGACGTCACGTTGGTCACGGTGGCGTTGCAGTACTCGGGGAAGTAGCCGTCCTTCTGGAGGACGATGGACAGCCAGGTCCAGCCTAGTACCACGGAGGAGAAGAACATGCATTCTAGCAGCGCCCAGACCAGGGCGGCTAGACGTTTGGAGCACTTCCGGGTCATGGTGAGTGGTGCACGTGTGTGGGAGGTGGGGGGTGAGGGCTATATGAGGGGATGTTGATGGGGTAGCAGACGATCTCGTCCGGCAGTCACGTGACACCGGGACCTCTCCGGTTTATGAAAACCCATTAGTGACGTTTTGATGACGTGGTGTGCACAACTTCCGGGATGGAGAATTCTGTAGAAAAATAGAAAAATAATCTGTATAAATAGAGGTCAGAAAATATTGAGAATTCTGTAGAAAAATAGAAAAATAATCTGTATAAATAGAGGTCAGAAAATATTGAGAATTCTGTAGAAAAATAGAAAATAATCTGTATAAATAGAGGTCAGAAAATATTTATAAATCCTTTTTTAGGCTTTGTGATAAAGTTTTCTGAAAACTAGAAAAATCATGGAATGGAAGGTGGAAGCGTGTGGTCAGGGATAGTGGAGATACGCAGTGAAATATATATATATATATATATATATATATATATATATATATATATATATATATATATATATATATATATATATATATATATATATATATATATATGTATGTATGTATAGTATTCCGTTACACGAGTGCCTCTCCTGTGTACTGAAAAATTGAACGGTACTCGGGGTTAGAAGTTGTGACTGAGTCATTGTGTTAGGAAATTAAGAGGAATTATTGAACACAAGTTTGAACAAACAATGCACATTAGTTCAGAAGAATATCTCCAGAAAAATATTTTGTTGAGTGTAGTGGCGAGGTTGAGAATATATTTTGTTGAGTGTAGTGGTGAGGTTGAAAATATATCTTGTTGAGTGTAGTGTCGGGTTGAAAATATATCTTGTTGAGTGTAGTGGTGAGGTTGAAAATATATCTTGTTGAGTGTAGTGGTGAGGTTGAAAATATATCTTGTTGAGTGTAGTGGTGAGGTTGAAAATATATCTTGTTGAGTGTAGTGGTGAGGTTGAAAATATATCTTGTTGAGTGTAGTGTCGGGTTGAAAATATATCTTGTTGAGTGTAGTGTCGGGTTGAAAATATATCTTGTTGAGTGTAGTGGTGAGGTTGAAAATATATCTTGTTGAGTGTAGTGTCGGGTTGAAAATATATCTTGTTGAGTGTAGTGGTGAGGTTGAAAATATATCTTGTTGAGTGTAGTGGTGAGGTTGAAAATATATCTTGTTGAGTGTAGTGGTGAGGTTGAAAATATATCTTGTTGAGTGTAGTGGTGAGGTTGAAAATATATCTTGTTGAGTGTAGTGTCGGGTTGAAAATATATCTTGTTGAGTGTAGTGGTGAGGTTGAAAATATATCTTGTTGAGTGTAGTGGTGAGGTTGAAAATATATCTTGTTGAGTGTAGTGTCGGGTTGAAAATATATCTTGTTGAGTGTAGTGGTGAGGTTGAAAATATATCTTGTTGAGTGTAGTGGTGAGGTTGAGAATATATTTTGTTGAGTGTAGTGGTGAGGTTGAAAATATATCTTGTTGAGTGTAGTGTCGGGTTGAAAATATATCTTGTTGAGTGTAGTGGTGAGGTTGAGAATATATTTTGTTGAGTGTAGTGGTGAGGTTGAAAATATATCTTGTTGAGTGTAGTGGCGAGGTTGAAAATATATCTTGTTGAGTGTAGTGGTGAGGTTGAAAATATATCTTGTTGAGTGTAGTGGTGAGGTTGAAAATATATCTTGTTGAGTGTAGTGGTGAGGTTGAAAATATATCTTGTTGAGTGTAGTGGTGAGGTTGAAAATATATCTTGTTGAGTGTAGTGGTGAGGTTGAAAATATATCTTGTTGAGTGTAGTGGTGAGGTTGAAAATATATCTTGTTGAGTGTAGTGGTGAGGTTGAAAATATATCTTGTTGAGTGTAGTGGTGAGGTTGAGAATATACTTTGTAGAGTGTGTATCTATCAATTTTGGATGAGATTTTCTCACTTCGTCTAGTCTTGTGGCCTCGTTAATCTACAAATCTCGCGAGGGGAGATAATTTATCCGGGCTAAAACAAAAACACAAAAACAGAATGAACACAAGAAGATTGAGGGATGATTTTAGATTTAGATTTAGAAACGAGGCGGTGACGGGCAGGAAATTACTGTCACGTGGTGAGGTTAAAGATGGCGGCGGCTAACGAAGACATTTATAACGGGCAGTAGTTGAACGTCAGATCCCGTTCAATCTGTCAGCTTCAACACAAAATTAGAGCTAAGTGTTGTTGTTTTTATTTTTTAAAATTTCTACTGAAATCGTTATGTTGAGTATTTTTGTGTTGTTATTATTTTTCCTCCAAACTACAGAAGTAAAAAAAAAACTAATTTTCCGGGTTTGTGTCAAAACATTTTGCCATTAAGAAAAAAAAAAACACATGTTTCCTCTTGAGAAAGCGTAGCGCCTTTACCGCTTAGAGGGACTGTGTGCGACACAAATGAAACAGAAGAAAGAAAAAATAGAATTGAGCTTTAATCCCAGAAATCAATGCGACAGATTTGCTACTGACCTTGACACTGGTTATAAAAACGTGATATTTTCAAACACCTTACGTTTATAAACCAGAAGTTTGTATACGTTTTTATAGCAGTAGATTATATAAGTTTGTAGAGCAGTATTTTGTATAAGTTTATAAAGCAGTAGCTTGTATACGTTTTTATAGCAGTAGATTATATAAGTTTATAAAGCAGTAGTTTGTATAAGTTTGTAAAGCAGTAGTTTGTATAAGTTTGTAAAGCAGTAGTTTGTATAAGTTTGTAAAGCAGTAGTTTGTAAAGCAGTAGTTTGTATAAGTTTGTATAGCAGTAGTTTGTAAAGCAGTAGTTTGTATAAGTTTGTAAAGCAGTATCCTGAAATGGAGATAACTTTTATTTTTAGATTTGTCACGTGTTATGAACTTTTATTCAGTTTAACGTGATCTATTGTCACGCAAGGAAGTGTCACGTCATGACGTGCACATTATCCAGCGTCACGACAGATAGTGTCACGTCCAGTGTTTTTCCAGACTTTTTTCTTCGGTGGAGGCACTTGAAATTTTCTGGGGGGGGGGGGGGGGGGGCGGCCTAAAGTTTCCGGGGGGGGGGGGGGGGGGGGTGACGACACTGTTAAAAGCTATGCCCCTCGCCACCCCCCCCCCCTGAAACTCTGGTCACGTCAAGCAGTGTCTAGCCGTGTATTGTGGCTACCAGACAGTGCCAGGTCAGGTAGTGCCAATGGTCAGTGTCATGTCAATTAGTGTCATCTCCTTATGTCAAGTGGCGTCATCACTAAATGTCACACCTTCAGGTTGTTGCGCAATCTTTTACAATGTCCTGGTCTCACTCAGCTGCCCACACCCTCCTCCCCCGCTCCCCCAGTAGCCAACACTTCAAACATGGAGGTGTCCTGATTATACCTGATATTCCATTATTTCTGTTTTTTATGTCTGGTCGCTGTATTATACGCCCCCTCGCTAATTAGACTCGCCCTACATGTCAGTAAAGCTCAACCCCCACCCCCTATCTTGTTTGCCACGCCTCCCCGTATCTGATGTTGAGTCCATCCCCACCTCACTTCCTTTGTTTCATCATGTTTACAACATGTTCAACACACACGCCGTTGTAATTTATGGCTAATCCCAAACGTCCCTCCCACCCCACCTCATATCACCAGTTTCATCAACCCCTTTTGTTATGGACCCCCGCAATATATCCCATCAGCCCCTACTGTTCTAGACTCTCCCCCCCCCCCCCAGTGTACCCGTGACCTACCCATTAGATTTACACCCATTCAATAAAATGTTAAATCAACCCCTTATGTTTTAGACTCCCTTATATTCCATGAACCCCCTTTTGCTTTAGACCCTACATCGTCAAAGTTCCATTAATCCCTTTTGTTTTAGACCCCCATATGTTCCATCAACCCCTTTGTTTTAGACCCCCATATGTTCCATCAACCCCCTTTTGTTCTAGACCCCCATATGTTCCATCTACCCCCTTTTGTTCTAGACCCCCATATGTTCCATCAACCCCTTTTTGTTATAGACCCCCATATGTTCCATCAACCCCATTTGTTCTAGACCCCCATATATTCCATCAACCCCCATTTGTTCTAGACCCCCCATATATTCCATCTACCCCCTTTTGTTCTAACCCCCTTATCACCACTATACCAGTGACCCAACCATTAGATTTACCACCACTCAATAACCCACACTGACAGGTTACACAAAAATAAAGACAGCACCCCTGCACCTTGACATTGCTGCTACAGCCAGTAAATAATGAGCACGTGATCGTAAGTCACGTGATACAAACATCAATGACATTCGACCGATTGTTGTCTGTCTTGTATAGTTGACCAACAGAACGACTGTAATGTGTCTGTCTTGTAAGACATGTGTCTGTAGACTGTCTTCAAAACTGTCTGTTTAGTTGACCAACAGAACGACTGTAATGTGTCTGTCAGTATCGCTGACAAAGTGATCAGTTTGCCCCACATTTCGTTAAAATAAATCGGATCTAGATTCTAGTCTTGTCAAGGGTAGAGTTACTGGTGTATATTTATTTCTACATCATTATTTTTATAAGGTAGAAGAAATGACAATCGCAATCTGCGCTATGTGTAGCTTTTTTCATAGGTCAAAAACCACAGTTACCTTGTTAAAAGATGTGTTCGTGTTTTGAATTTTAAAAAAATACCTTATTAAAACTTCCACTTGGTCGAGGATGTGCCTCTTTAACAGAGCTCAATGGTGTATACTACTGAAAGCTTGGCACCAACAACACCTATCTGACCTCGTCTCTACGAAGAAACCTCACCTCCATTCTAGGACCTCGCCACACCTCTGGAACCCGCTTTGGGACCATATTTCTGGGACCTACGGGACCTATCTTCGTGGACCTAACAAATGTATACATTTGCTATGTGAACCCCGGTACAGTTCTTCTATACCCCGGTACTTTTCTTCTATACTCCGGTACAGTTCTTCTATACTCCGGTACAGTTCTTATATACCCCGGTAAGTTCTTCTATACCCCGGTACAGTTCTTCTATACTCCGGTACAGTTCTTCTATACCCCGGTATAGTTCTTCTATACCCCGGTACAGTTCTTCTATACTCCGGTACAGTTCTTCTATACCCCGGTACAGTTCTTCTGTACCCCGGTACAGTTCTTCTATACCCCGGTACAGTTCTTCTATACTCCGGTACAGTTCTTCTATACCCCGGTACAGTTCTTCTGTACCCCGGTACAGTTCTTCTATACCCCTGTACAGTTCTTCTATACCCCGGTACAGTTCTTCTATACCCGGTACAGTTCTTCTATACCCCGGTACAGTTCTTCTATACCCGGTACAGTTCTTCTATACCCCGGTACAGTTCTTCTATACCCCTGTACAGTTCTTCTATACCTCGGTACAGTCTTCTATACCCCGGTACAGTTCTTCTATTCTCCGGTCTATACTCCGGTACAGTTCTTCTATACTTCGGTACAGTTCTTCTATACCCCGGTACAGTTCTTCTATATCCCGGTACAGTAAACCCCTCCTTCACCCACCCGTGCACTGAGCCCACACGAGGCCCTGTGTTTGGTGGGTCAAGATGTGCCCTGGCTACACGCGCAGAAATCCGATGAGTTCATTCACAGATCAATTCATCTGATATTGATGAAGCTTAATGGCTGGGGCTCCAATTGGACAACAAACAAGAAAGTAATTAAACTACGGCAAGGTCAAGGTAAAGCATGCGTTCAATGGGGAGGGGATAGACGAGGGAGGGTGGGGGTGGTGTTTGCTAAACAGATGGTCATGTGTGATTTAGTGGGATGGCTGATAAAAAAATAAATTTGATACATTTAGTGAGTTTGCGGCTATTAAAGATTCAATAACTTAAGTGAGATTTTCGCAAAAGATAAATGTGTTTGTTGATAAAATGTTGATTTACTGTAGGATAAAGTTGAATGTATTGATAGGGGGGGGGGGGGCAAATATTTCACCATCTACCTAGGGATGGGAGGAAAGCTCTTCATAAAAAAAAAGTATCAGAATTTTAGTTTTGGTAATTTGATTTGACAGTAACAAAACACATCGAGAACATATGGATAGGTCTGTAAGTAAAATCAAGTAAAAGCAAATCTCAGTGTCTAATCTCTATGGTCAAACTTCGATGTTTTGAGGATGAATGTTAATAGTTTCTTCTCATAAAACTGATAGACTTTCCTGAGTCAACTCAGCTCCGATGGGTACCTGGCTCACATTAAAGAAACAAAGGCGGTTGGGCAAAGCGCTGACCACATCATCCTCCTGTATGCCAAAGTCATTGAATTAGATGAATTCTACTTCATTTACTATTGATGAACT